>NC_041227.1:41323597-41371261 GCF_002837175.3 Physeter macrocephalus | reverse complement strand
ATAAAGAAGATGGGGTACATATATACAATGGAATATTACTCAGCCATAAAAAGGAATGAAATTGGGTCATTTGTAGAGACGTGGATGGACCTAGAGACTGTCCTACAGAGTGAAGTAAGTCAGAAAGAGAAAAACAAATATTGTATATTAATGCATATATGTGGAATCTAGAAAAATGGTACAGATGAACTGGTTTGCAAGGCAGAAATAGATACATAGATGTAGAAAACAACGTATGGACACCAAGGAGGGAAAGCGGGGGCGGGTGGTGGTGGTGGGATGAACTGGGAGATTGGGATTGACATGTTACACTAATTTGTATAAAATAGATAAACTAATAAGAACCTGCTGTATAAAAAATTAAATTAAATTAAATTTAAAAAAAATTGTTTTTAATGATGGACACTTCCTCACCATGCCATACAATGAAGCCACAGATGTAGCCAAGAAGCTCAAATTTGGGGCACATCATGATCTTCAAACAACTACAGGGAACTTTCCCTCAGAATAGGCATTTGGAGTGGTGGTCATCTCCAGCAAGTCCAGCCCTGACGCTCCAGAGAAGGAGGGTCAGATCAGCACAAACCATACAACAGGCCATTCTTTTTTTTTTTTTTTTTTTTAGGGTTCTTTTTGTTTTTTTTCTTTAGGCCACGCCATGCAGCTTGTGGGATTTTAGTTCCCTGACCAGGGATCGAACCCGGGCCCTCAGCAGTGAAAGCACGGAGTCTTAACCCCTGGAATGCCAGGGAATTCCCACCTCGGGCCATTCTTAACAAAACTATCCACAGAGTAATACTGGTGTCCAGAGAAGCACCAAGCCCCAAAACAGACATGCTGACGAAGAAACTCCAGACTTACTTAGCCCATTACCCTTCACCTTCTGTCCATCCAAATATCCCCCGTCCTCTGAGGGTCCTCCACAGGCCAAGTTCATCCAGGCTTCCAGCCCCAAGTTGATCTCTCCAGTGTGGCAGCTAAGAGTGTTTGCTCTGGAGCCGTAACGGCTCGTATGACTTTGGGCAAGTTATCTATGTCTTTGTGCCTCAGTTTCCTCATCTGTAAAATGAAGATAATCATAATTGTCTCAGGAATTAATTTAAAGGGTGCATGTACCAAAGTGAAGAAACCTAGCAGACTTATCTCAACCAAGTGAGTAAAGTTAACATCACCCATCGTGAGCCATCATGGGCTCCTGACGTGAAGCACTGACAATAACATGACATCACCTGGGGTGTTACCCCCCAAAGTTCCTAAGCTGCTGTGAAGACACGTCAGGCAAACCCGAACTGGGAGACATTCTACAAAGTAACTGGCTTGTTCACTTCATAAATGACAGGGTCGTGACATACAAGAAGGCTGAGGAACTGTTCTAGACTGAAAGAGACTGACAGAGACCGGTACATAAAAGATGTGGGCTGGAAAGGAAGGAAGGTAACGGAGAGAGTTTATGTTCTGTTTCGTTTTTACTACAAAGACACTCTTGGTATAATCGGTGAACCTTGGTCCGTGTGGATTTCGTGTAGAATCAATGTTAAGTTTCTGATTGTGATAAGTGCACTGTGGCTACACAGGAGAGCGTCTTAGCAAGAGCCTTGGGAAGAGACTAATTACAGCTATTAAACTAAGCAATTAGAGTCTGCTCCACAGCCTACTATGGATAGTTTCGTTGCTTAACTGTTTAGCAGATGGAGGTTTCAGCCTTGAGGCCTCCTGTATTCCTAACACTCAGAAGGTCTAAGATACTGGCACACAGATTTGTTTATCCAACAGACGCTGAACCAGATCTGGATTTTCCAGCCTCTGTGCCAAGCTGGAACTGTGGAGTCGAGTCCAGGTCCAGGCCCTCAGGGTGTCTGTTCTGGTGGGAGAAACTGAAAGACGCCTTCAAGGGACGAGCAAAGAGTGGGCACTGATTGGTAAAATGAGAAGAACAAAAGGAATTCAAAGGAGGGAGAGGAATCTGGTCAGAAGGAAGATAGAAATGACGGGAAGAAGTAGCAAGATCCAAAGCCCCTGTTTAAACTACTTTTTGTGTGTTTTTTATGAGGTGAGCTTGGGCTTGCGGGTAGAGGCGAGAAGACACGAGGTGATGTGTGCAAGGGCAGTCAGGGTACAGCCATTTCTAACTGCAAAGACTGGAGGCACGTGGCTACACACGTCACATCAGTGCGTCGGGATACCACGCAACTGCCCAAAGGGCTGATCTCTTCTCTGAGAGTCACCTTTGTGGTTACTGGGAGGGGGGTTGTGACTGGAAGGGGCAAGGGGCCTGCTGGGAGCTAGGCGTGCTCTCCATCATGAGGGGTTGGTGGTGACGCTGTTGTGAACGTCTGCAAAAAAGCATCAGGTCCCACACAAGATTCGTGTTATTCACCAGCTGTAATAAGCTATAGGTCAATTTTTTTAAGCTTCAAAAAATATTCTCTTTGTATTTATTGATCAGTAATTATCTCCAGGGTATATTGTTAAATGGAAAATGCGTACGGAACAAGCTATAGTGAACGCACTCCTTGCTGGGGGGAGGGGTTTCGATAAAGGAAATATATACTCATACCCAGAATGTCACTAGAAGGAAGGAGAAGGGGGTAAGGCATTGTCTCCAGGAGAAGAGAGAACCGGGTGGCCTTGGGCCTGGGGTGGGTGCTCACGTGGGGAAGGAGTCAATTAATCTTTTAAAGCGAGGGGAAATCTGAAGCTTGGAGAAGTTAAGAGGGCTTCCTTCGTTACTTTAACCCCACGGATGACAGTTGTAGTGTGGGTTTAAGTCATTGGAAGCTCACAGTCTGAGGGAGGAGGTGAGTGCAGATACATGATATAGGAAGCCTGGTCAGGGAGTCTGGACTGGGAGCAGCTTCAAAATTGTGTTTTTCTCAATAAACTAAACATAACTGAGTCCTAGGTCAGATCCTACAGCTCAATTTTGCCCTAGTTTTTCAACTCAACCAAGTCCTCTTTAATTTGTTGAAATTGGACAGGCATTTACCTGCACACTTACACAGCACTTACGGCCAGAGAGCTTACAAGGTCCGTTAGGCAGAGGAAAACCATGTGAAATAACTAATTTTTGGAAAGAGAAGCCCCTTCCCCCTCCCTACCCCCGGCCCTTGGCCTCCATCTCTTGGTAGTATACTGCCACCTGGCGTCCCCTCAACAAACTGACACCAAACACATTCTCAGAAGTGTGAATTCAGAAGTATTGAAATAAGTAAGGTGGAGAATGAACCGTTTTATTATAATTGAAAAATATAATAGAAATGAGTCCACACAGATGCAGAGATACTTGTGTATGTACGAAATTCTTCTGGAGAATACAAGCAAGCTGTTAACAGTGGTTGTCTCCAGGAAGAGGGACAGTGTGCCTGGAAACACTATCACTGTATTTTTTTTCCCCCCGACCAGGGATCGAACCGGCACCCTCTGCATTGGAAGCGTGCAGTCTTAACCACTGGATCACCAGGGAAGTCCCTATTGTTTCTATACCTTTAAAATTTTGAGCCATAACAACGTATTGCTAATTGAAAAAAATTAAGTCCAAAAAGAAAAAGATGTTTATTAAATTTCAGTAAGTTAACAAGGAGGCCATCTTTTCTTCATTCATTGATTCATATACCTAACAAATACTTCCTGAATGTTTACTCTGTATCTGCAGGAACAAAGGTGAAGAAAACAGACACATTCCTGCCCTCCTGAGGTTTAGACTCTTTTGAGAGGATGGCCTTGGACAGCACATGTTGAAGGTTGCAGAGCCCCATGAACCTGGGTCCTCGGATGACTGATGGTGTGGATAGGAGCTCCCAGCCTTGGGTCAGGGAGATGGGGAGCTATCCTCTTCTGTTTGCTTAAACCTACGGTGAGGTATTGTTGTTTCAGCCCTTTGCTTTATCCTAGTTTATATGACATTTCACAAGTGTGACCTACTGGGTATTTTATTCACCCAAGAGCTGAAACACACACATTCTTCTCAAGTACACATGGTAAATTTACAAAAAGTAGCCACAGATGGGGCTACAAAGCATGTCTCAACAAATTTCAAAGAATGAGTGTTACAGAGATTATATCCCTAGACCACAATGCAATCAAGTGAGAATTTACTAAGTAATTGGTTAATTTTTTAAATTTATTCAAAAATTTAAAACATTTCTAAGTAACTCATGGGACAGAGAAACATAATAATGGAATTTAGAAAAAAACTTCAAATTGATAATTTTAAAAAGACAATAATGCAAATTTGTGGGATAAAGCTAAAGTGGTACTTAAAGGGAAATTGGAAGCTTTAAATGCATTTATTAGAAAAGGAGGCTAAGGGACTTCCCTGGCGGTCCAGTGGTTAAGTCTCTACGCTTCTACTGCAGGGGGCATTTTGATCCCTGGTCAGGGAACTAAGAGCCCGCATGCTGTATGGCAATGCCAAAAAATAAAAGGCTGAAAATTAATGAGATAATTAGTTAGAAAAACAAAAAATAGAATACACTTTTAAAAAGTAGAAAGAAAGAAATAATGAAGATGAGAGAAATTTAGAAATATAAAACAAAGATTCATGGTCTGGTGAGGGCTGGCTTCTCACTGCAACCTCACGTGGCAGAAAGGGTGAGGTATCTCTCTCGGGGCTCTTTTAGGAGGGCACTAATGCCATTCAACTTCCAGAGGCCCCACCTCCTAATACCATCACCTTGAGGGTTAGGATTTGAACATATAAACTTGGGGAGCCACAAACATTTAGACCATAGCATTTTACTAAGGAAAGACCTGGGGGAAGAGATTTCCAAGCAGCAAATAGCATATGCAAAGCCTATGTTAGTAAAACTGACTAATTCTAGAAATTCTAAGAGTGAAATATTGTGAAAGTGATGTTGTGAGTGAGGTAGACTGAAGCAGAGCCATCGTAGTTCCGCAATCAATGATTTCAAAGTATTAGAATGTAAATTAAAGCTTTATGACTGTATATATGAAAGAATTGTGTACAATTGGATTGCAAAGATCCAAAGGTTTGGAAAGACTGCACTGGTGAAAAGAATGCGGAAACCCATGCTCCTATACGCTACTGTGGGCATGTCAATTAGTACAATATGTAAGGAGCAATTTAGCCATATGGATCCAATATTTAAAAGAAAAAAAGGGAAAGGACATATCCTTTACCATAGCAATTCCTCTTCTAGGCATTTTCCCCACAGATATACCTCCACATGTGCATAGAGACAGTCCTCGGGATCCCATAGCATTATTCATGACAGCAAACTTGTGGCACAAGGGACAGTGCTGGTTAACTGCTGCCTGAACAACCAAATCTCCCGGTTGGCCTGTGCTGGGTGGCGGAGACATTGAATAATATCCTCTGACCTGAGAAGGAACCTTGAGACTGAAAGATGAAGCAGCAACTCTCTAGTGCCATTACGGAGTTTATTGTGGGTAACTTATACACAGGAAGATGGGTGGAGGAACGATCCAGAGGTATTCACAACTGCACTCCTTGCTGCCAAAGGGGTACAGGAAAACTTAAAGGGACCAAAGCTAAAAATAGAATCTGACTACCGGAGAGAAGCACATTCACGCTGATGGGAACCAGAGGTTTTTAATCTGCTGGGGAGGAGGGTCTCGACCTTTAACTGTCTGCATCAGCAAAAGGCACTCTTCCAGTTTTCACATCAGATGAGGCCAGGGTAAAGTTGATGGGAGCATAACTGGCTTGGGCTCATTCCTTGTGAGCAGGGTAAAGTTCAGTCACCCAGAATAAGGAAGCGGTAGCACTGTGGGCCCAAGGTGGAGCTGACCAAACAGAGTCAGTATTCACCAAACAACCTGATAAACGACGCCAGAGTCCCACCAGGTGCTGGCAGTGATGACACACTCGCCTTGCCCAGTCCTGGCCTAGTACTTTGTCCCTACATCCCACCTGTCAGCACCCACTCACTCTCAAGTGTCCCTGTCTCAACAACAAACTCAGGCCACGGGGAGGGGTGGGGAGGGGTTCAAGAACCACCAAGATTCTCCGAGGGCCAGGCCTGGAAGGGGCGCACCCACACCCCATTGGCCAGACGCCATCACGTGCGCACACCCACAGCAAGGGAAGCTGGAAGCCGGCTGCCTTGTGGTGAGGAGAGGAGACTGACCGAGGGGACACGTGGGCTGCCCTGCCAGCAGGACCCTGAGTAAATGGGGCCGCATGGACGACTGACCCTGGCAGGAGCCGGCAACCTTGGCGGCCTCCGGGAAGAGACAAGAAAATGGGGGTCAGGAACAGGAGGAACTTGGTGGCACTGCCTGTCCTGTTGTGGTGGCATTTTCTATCGTGCGTTACCTTAAGGGAAAAGAGGGACTTTAGGTGGGCGGTGGGGGGAGCCCAAGGAAAACCAAAATTTCCACAGCTGGTCAAGGTCAAGGTTGTGAGGTTGTGGGACTGACTCCTCGGCCAGGGACGATGAAGGCCCTCTCCACCGTGCCGCGGGGGACCCTATAAGCGGGGCCCCCTATAAGCGGGGCCAGGAGCGGGGGCCACACGGCCGAGACCCCACTTCCCGCACAACACCGGCCAGTTTCCAGGATCGAGGGAACCTCCACGGACCCCGGGCGGGAAGAGCCACGGCGCCTGTGCAGTAGGCCGCACCACCGCGCCTGCGCACTGGGCTGACGCGCGGTGCACGTGGGCGGGGCCCCGCCTCTAGATCCTCCTCCCTCAGCCCGGGGGTGGAGGCCACGCTGAAGCCGGTGGGGCGGGAGCGCGGGGAAGCGATCTCCGCGGCCCGCGCACTCCCCTGGGACTGGCACCTCGCTCCGTGGGTGGGACACAGGGCCCTGCAGGGTAAGCGGCGGGTTCCGCCGGGCCCGGGATATCTATGCACGTGGGCCCCCCCGGGCACTGTGCGCTGCGCCCTGGAGAAGGGCCGGGGCGGAGCAGGGCCGGGGGCCTCCGGGGCGCAGACCCAGCGCCTGGCAACTCCCCGGTCTTAAGCGGCAGCGCCTGGAGGCGGCCTCAGGGTCACTGGCAGCCAGGACTCCGCTGACCAATGAGGAGCGCGATCGGTGTTTTGGCACCGGGTGGGCAAGACAGTCGGAGTCTCCACCCCCAGGGAGCCTGTAGCCCTGCTGTCTTCATTCATTCAGCCCGGGTCTGCTGACCCGCTCCCAGCTCTGTTCCGGGCGCAGGAGATCCAATAGGGGCAGGACAGGCAGGGGAGAAAAGCCCGTTTAAACCTACCAGGAGACTTAGTATTTGTTCATGCGCTTTAATTTTGTATAGGTTTTAAGCATGGGCGGCAGTCATTTGCACGCACGGTCGTTTTGGGTATTTTAACCTTGGGATAGAACTTGTATTTCGAGAGCCGAGCTGCCGTCCCCAGCTCCTAGAAAGCTAGTCGGCGTATGGGGCGGGCCCCATCCGGACATCACTGCCACAGCCCCACACCGAGATTCTCCTCTTTGACCCCGTCTCCCCCTGACAGAGGGAGGCACCCCCGCCCGAGGAGCCCGCTGAGAGCAAGGTTAGCTCAGCCAAACCTGTTTGCCTTTGTGCACCTACATCCTGCCCCACCCCCCAGCCTACTCCTCATTCCCTCCAAGCTTACCTTTCCTTACAGCTTTGTTCTAGACTCTCCTTTAAAGAACAAAACTCATCTAAAATTGTTTTCCTTGGTGATCCTCTGGGGAGGGCCACTGTGGTGTTAGTGGTGTCACAGAAATGTGATTTGTCCCTCCTTAGCTCTGGGCAAGCACCTTACCCCATGGAATGAAACTGGCTTTTAGGCTCGGGCCTCAGGGCCATGGAGGTGATTGTGGGCCAGGCTGTTCCTGGCTCTGTGCCCCCTCAGGGTTATGTTCTGTTTGGCCTCTGTTTATGTCACCCTGAACTTGGTGTGTAACTTGAATGATTATGTGTACGTAATTTCACATGAGTGTTTTTTGGTCGTCTGATGTAGTCTTATATGAATAGGGAAAGTGAAGTGATGAAGCACATTTGATTTGGAGACAGAAGCCAGAAACTCCTCTGCCTTGCCGCGTGCCAGCTGTGTGATCCCAGGCAAGTCCGTTTACAGACATTCCCGGGCCTTGGTCCTGCTGTATGGAAGTAAGTCATCATATGTCTTGTGGTATATAAGTGCCAGCCTATGGGCCTCTGGTAACAGGATCTAGCATATTTAAAGGGGTATTTTAAATATTTTTTAAATGCGTAGACAAATTTAATAATTAATAATAATTATGTATGTTATGCTTCTTAGACTAACATAGGACGTGATAGAATTTGACTATGTAAAAGGATTTTATAAAACGCTTTCAGAGTTGTAAGATGTTAGTATTGTTTTTGTGTCCTCACTAATTATCCTTGGAAATAGTAGCTTTAGAACTTTCTCTAGAAATAATTTTTTGTTAAATGATCACTTAGCAGTGGGAAACTTTGGGTTACTATAACCTAACCAAAGGAGACCTCTGACAGGGCCTGTTGCTGGGTGAGAGCTGGCTGCCTGGGGATGGCTTCCTCAAGCGCCAACCCCAAACCTGTCATCTTTCACAAAGCTCAGTTCTGTTTCTGACTGATGTCCTGCTGTCATTTCAAACTCGACGTGTAGAAAACCTGGTCACTGCTGTCTCCTGCCCCATCCCACATGGCCATCACATGGGTCCTGAAGCATCTTCCATGCCTCTTGGTGAATTGCTACGTCATCAGCTCGCTTTCTTCACCAGCAAGTGATGGCTGAGCAGCTGCTGGGCTCTGGCCTTGTGTCATGGGTGGGAGATCAGGATGACTGGGCTGGTCCCTGCTTCCAGAGAGGCACCATCTCACCAGAGGGAAGGGAGACACAAATGAACAACTCCACATACAGCTTACTCAGGGAATGAGTGGAGAGCACCAAGGAACACAGAGGAGGAGCTTCCAGCTGCAGGGTTCAGAGCAGCAGTGAGCATCGTATCTTGAGTAGGTTTTGCAGGGGTGTGGATAAGGGACCAAAGAAATAGGATGCTTAAAAAAACAAAACAGAATATTTAAGGCTGTCCTAGATAAAGGCCTGTGTTCCAGACTGCTGTAGCAGCACAAGACAGGCTAAGTCCCTGTGCTTGGGGGCTGATGGCCTCGAGGGGACACAGACCTTCAGGAACAAATCTCACAGACTCATGTCATCACAGATAATGGTGGTGCTTGGTCAGGAGAGGGCAGGGAGTCATGGAGCACATAGTGGGTGGAGGTGGTCAGGGAAGGTGGGGATGACAGCTTGTCAGCTGAGGCTTAGGGATGAGGACCAGGTTGGCCCACCTGAGCAGGGGCAAGAGAGGTCGAGACTAAGCTCAGAGGCCGATGGGGGCCAGGCCTGGGCAGGCGTGTGATGTTATTCTGAGAGTGAAGTGAGGCCGGAGCTGGGGCTGGGGAGGGCGAGTCTTGGGGAGGGAGCTGCTGAGAGAGCCTTCCCTGAGGCCCCTTGTGCTCAGGGAGGGGTGCATTGTCTTGCCCCCCTCGCCCCGTCCGAGCTTGGATGGTGGGCCTCTGGGCGGGCCTCTCCCCTGGCAGGGGCACAGGGCTGGCCCAAGGTTTGGACAGTGCTCCAGGGGCCGCGGGCATCCAGGTGTGGCCGTAGGGCTGGATTCCCCACAAGGGCCACTGTTCCATCTCTCCTACCCCCAGACAGCCTGGGGTTGGCGTGAGGCCACCACAGGCTGCCCCCTGCGCTTCTAGGCCTGGCCCCCGCTCCCCCTCCCCTGTGGAGGCCTTTACGCTGTCCTCCAGCCCTCCTCCCCCGCCACCATCCCTGTGTCCTGAGCACGGCCCACACACCCCCAGGGCTCTGGTCCACAGGCACTTGCCCTGCTTCCCACCCGGCACGTGCCTGTCTCCCTCCCCCTGGGACGTCCACTCCACCTCCCACACCGACAGCCAGGGTGGACAGATGATGGATGTCCCCAGGGGTAGGGGGAGAGCCGAGAACCAGGCGCCTCACTTCTCGTCCTCTGAAGTCTCGGGTTTCCCGCCCGGTGCCTCCGCTGAGCAAGTGCCTCCATTTTGGGGTGCATTGAACCAAAAATAGGGGTGCTGAACTGATTTATTTTGCTCTGGGCTTTGAAAGCACGTGGGCATTATTTCCTTCTCGGCAGGAACATGTATATGAATGACAAGAGGTATCTGTTGTGAAACTCCCAGGAGAATGAGCCGTTTCTCTGATCTGTCTGTGGCTCTGCAGTCCCCGAGGGACAGGATTTTAAACGTTTAAAAATAAGTTATCAACATGGGAGAAAAAGTGAGGGTGGAGAAAATGGACTGCATATACATCTCTGTTACCTTGAAAGGTCTGGGGACACCATGCCCACGTGGCTTTTAAAATAGCAGCGAGTTTAGAGCCGTTTGCCTGGACTAGCACCTAGAGGGGATACTCGGGCTGTGGGGCTACGGCCCAGGTCAGCACCTGCAGGACCGACAGCCTTGGACAGGTTGTCTAGTCTCTACGAACCACAGTTCCCCTTCTGCAAAATGGGGATTCTACCTTCCAGAATCATTCTGAGGATCAAATGCAACTTCTGACTCCACCGGAAAAATGCAGACCTGTGGAAAAAGTTCTGGTTGAAGGAATTTTTTGTCCCTGAGCGCAGGGCTTTCTGACTTGCCCTAGAACCTCGCAGCCTAACGGGTTTTTCCTGCCTCTCCTCCCGTTCCACCAGCCGCTGTGGCACAGTCCTCAGCAGACAAGGAAATGAGAAAAATACCAAACAATGGGAACCGGAGGATGACAAAGGTGGCGTACCCGCTGGGGCTGTTCGTGTGCCTGTTCATCTACGTCGCCTACATCAAGTGGCACTGGGCCTCCGCCACCCAGGCCTTCCTCGGCATCCCCGAGGTGGCCACGGGGGCCCGGCGGGGCCAGCAGTCCCGCAGTCCCCCGGGGACAGCTGCCCGCGGGCCTGAGGTCTTCTACGGCATCATGTTCGACGCGGGGAGCACTGGTACCCGAGTGCACGTCTTCCAGTTCAGCCGGCAGCCTGGAGGTACCGGGTAGTAAGCCCTGGCCGTGCTCCCCTGTCCTCCATCTCACAGCAAAGCATGGGCCCTCAGGGTGGGCTGGACCCCCAGCCTGGGACTCCCCGGGGAGCCTGTCGACAGTGCCATTTCCCAGGAGTCCCAGATGTCCTCATTCGCACTGGCATCTGGTGAACACCTAAGGGCAGCTGAGATCCCAGAGGGCGTTGGGGTGGCCTGTCCCCTCCCAGCGTCCCGGGGCAGGGTGGGTGGCTAGGACCATGACTTAGGCCAGAGGTCACATGAGGTGAGTTTAAGGAAGGAAGTAGCCCCAGGTTCAGACCAGTGGGAGCCGGGAGTCCAGGAAAGTCAGGTACATGAGCAAAGACCCAGAGCCCAGGCCAACACGGAACTGCACAGTGGGGCCAGGCAACAAGGGGTGACAGATGGCAGTGGCCTCAGTGAGAGTAAAGCTGGGACCGGAGCCTGCGGGCCTGGCTCGCGGGGGGCGCTGGGGAGGAGTGAGGGTGGAGTTTGGGCATCTTCACTAGCGGGCTTCTCCCGTGGGGAGACCCCCAGCGCCGCCCAGTCCCCCCTCCACCCCTTGTGGGTTCACAGCTGGGGTCCCTCCCTTCTGCTTTGGTGCTGACCCTTCTGGGCGTTTAACTGAACTGGTGGCTCCGGATGCCTTCAGTAGGTCTCTTCAAACTTCTCATGGCACATTTATCTACTTTTCATCTGCTTAATTTTTAAACTTGTTTTAATAGTTAAATATTTATATGCTGGACTTAACCTACCTCCAAAATTGGTTTTGAAGCTAAGTTTAAGGCAACGTGTGTTGGCATGTAATCCTTCAGTAGCCACGTACCTGCGTGTTTTCTTTGGAGAGACCTCCTTACAGAAAGTTTGTCGCTGATTTTTCTTCCTTGGTCTTTGTGTCTGCATTCAGACAGCACCCCTTGGCCTCGGTGTGCCTGGGAATACTCTCCCTTGCTGTAAGCACATGAGTCCAGACCCCTAATAATCTAAAACACTGGATTTTTAAAAAGAAGGCTGAAATATTCTTTTTTTAAAAAAAAAAAATGAAATAGTCTTTAGAATGTATAATGCATCCTATCTAGAATTAAGAAAATGATTTTCACATTTGCAGTTTGGAATCATTTGCCCTGCTCCTCTGTTGGGTTTTTTTCTGTTTGTTTTTTTTGTTTGTTTGTTTCTTTGGCCAAGCTGCTGCATGCAGGATCTTAATTCCCAACCAGGAATCAAACCATTCCTCCTGCAGTAGAAGCACAGAGTCCTAACCGCAGGACCACCAGGGAATTCCCTGCTTCTCTATTTGTTGAATCAGCAAGAATTAACTATGTTAAAATTTAACATTTTAGATGGGTAGTTTTTGGTATTTAAATTATACCTCAATAAAGTTGATTTTTTTTTTAAATAGGAAAAGTTCTGGCCAAAACATTAAATGTAATATTCATTGTGTAGCCCAACTAAAGAGGCAGAGTTTAGATGAGAAACAATGAAGGTCTGTTTTCAGAAGTCTGCCTTGAAAGTGTGACTCATAGTTGTATAGATTCATGTATTTGTGTTTGTGTTCACACGTGTACGTTTTTTAAAACATGATTTTCCTTTAGAAACGCCCACCTTGACCCATGAAACCTTCAAAGCCCTGAAGCCAGGTCTTTCTGCTTATGCTGATGACGTTGATAAGGTAACAGTGTTCTCTCATCTCTCTTTGCTCATCAAATTTGCCTTCTGTCGATTGGTTAAAGTGACTCTCTTTCTCTCAGATGCAGAGCCGTCCTCCCAGAGCAGCGTCTCTGCTGTGCTGACCTGGGACATTTCACTGCGTAGGACAGTCTATGGAGGACACTGGTACCTGTGGGAGGTCCCACCACCACCCCACATACACTACACACCACACCACACACATTGCACATATATACACATACACACCACATGCACAACCACACCACATACACAGCCACACACACATACACCACATACATCACACACATATACGCACACGCACACAGCCACACGCATATACACAGCCACCCCGCATACACACCACACCACACATGCACAGCACACAGATACATATACACCACACACACACACACACACACCACATATATCCCCCAGCTGGCCCGCATGCCACCCGGAAGTCACAGTGTGATTTAAAAGCACAAACGCTACAAACTTAGAAAAAGCATTATTTGAAAGTTTAACTTTTTTTTGTTTCGGTTTCTCCGATTGAAGATGACAAATGTTCACTAAAAAAATTAAAGTCAAAAAAATGTATTATGCAGAATCCACAAAACCAAATAAGTGTAAAAGAAATTTAGCTGAACTGTCAAATGGTGACTTTGGTAAGTTGGTGGCGTTTACACTTCTGAGCTGCACGAACACAGGGCACCTGCGTTCCAGGGGGCTCCTGAAAGCAGCCCCTCATGTAGCTGTCAGTTCCTTTGGTCCCAGCACGTCTTAAATCAGAAGCTGACGCAGCCTTCTTGCCACAGATGCATCCTGATCCCAGACAGTGAAGACACAGCCTTGCTTTCTTGTAGCTTGGTTAAGAAACAAATTGAAAACAGAAATCAAAATGAGTGACTCTAGAGGTTAAACCTGATTAAATGATATATCTTGGAATAAACTCATGGGGCTTTTTATTTATTTATTTTTATAAATTTACTTATTTATCTATCTATTTATTTATTTTTGGCTGCGTTGGGTCTTCATTGCTGCACGTACGCTTTCTCTAGTTGCAGAGAGGGGGGCTACTCTTTGTTGTGGTGCGTGGCCTTCTCATTGCGGTGGCTTCTCGTTGCAGAGCACGGGCTCTAGGCACACGGGCTTCGGTAGTTGTGGTGTGTGGGCTCAGTAGTTGTGGCGCACAGGCTCTAGAGCACAGGCTCAGTAGTTGTGGCTCTGCGGCATGTGGGATCCTCCCGGATCAGGGCTTGAACCCGTGGCCCCTGCCTTGGCAGGCAGATTCCCAACCACTGCGCCCCCAGGGAAGCCCCTCATGGGGCTTTTTAAATCTTACTTGTTCAAGCAAGCAGCACACATTCACGTGGGGTGACTTGTACAGCTTCCCAGCGGACAGAGAACCCCTCCCACTTCCTCCAGGAGGACAGTGTCCCTGGTTTCTCGCCGTCCTTCTGTGTTCTCGTCCCCTCTATTTACACACACAGTGGAGCACGTTCACATTGTACGCGCCTCGCTCCCGGGGCTGAGCAGTGTGCCTTGGAGATCGTGCCCCGTCAGGAAGTAGAGTGCTCTGTCCTGCCGTGCGTGTGCACGTTGCCCTTGGAGAACCAGCCCCTCCGGAGGGCCTGTAGGTGACCTCCCACCCTTCGCTCCTCACAGATTGGGAGAGGCTGCTCTGTGTCACCTCATGTGCACTTCGTTCCCCTCACATGCAAGGGCATCGCCTGGGTGAACTCTTGGGGGGTTTCTGAGTGAGAGGCACGCGTGTCCCCCGCAGACATTGCTAAACCCCTCCCAGCATCGTACCCTCCACACGCCCGGTGAGGCTTCATGGCAGTCGTCCCCCGCCCTGCCCAGCCTGCCCCCCACGGGCCCTGGTCCAGCATGGAGAGCTCAGCATTCCAGCAGGTGAAGTGATTCCTCGGTGTAGCTCTTCACGGGTTTTAGTGCTGTGAGGGACCCCAGAATTCACTCATGGTGTCCAGGGGCGTCGCTGCTCGTCTGAGGCTGCCCGGGGCTGGTGGTGAGACTGGCGGGGTTCCGGCTGCCAAGCGTGTAGAACCCTGGCCCGCTCCGCTGCCGAGGGTCCGCCCCACGCTCCTGCCTGCACCACTTGAGTCGCTGTTTCTGCTGATTTGGAAAATTAGAAAAAATATATTTATAAATTAATAAAACCAAAAGGGTGGGAAGCACCTGTGACCCTGCACGCTGAGCACAAACCCTGCTCTACCCACCATGTTCACAGAGCACCCCAGGAATTCAGGAGTTACTGGACATTGCTAAACAGGACATACCCTTTGACTTCTGGAAGGCCACCCCCTTGGTCCTCAAGGCCACAGCTGGCTTACGTCTGTTACCAGGAGAAAAGGCTCAGAAGTTACTGCAAAAGGTGAGCTCATCCAGTTACCCCGGGGCGGGTGACTTGTGATAACTGAAAACATGGAACATCAGCCCACATCCAAGCAGGCAGACAGGCCACGGAGAAGCTCCCCAAGGAGGGAAGCATGTCGAAATGTTAGCAGTGTCGCCTTCGGTGGAGGGGTTGTGGATGAATGATGCTTTCTTTCTCAGGATGTTTAAAGCTATTCATGTTTTCTAGAATGAATCTGTTTTATAAAAAGAACAAGTTCATGTTAAAAATATATTGTGCTTTTGAAGGGCTTCCTTCCATCCAAGAACTTGCCGAGTGTCTGAGGCCGTGGGACCTGAATTCTTGACATTTCGGCTCAAGCCAGCCGTCCTCGTGGGAAGTGCAGGCTCCACTCTTGGTCTGAGGTTCAGATGTGACTGCTGAGGAGGCCCCTTTGTGTCTGCCCAAGCCCTGCACCTCCCTGCAGGCGGCTCTGGAGCCTGTCTTTGACATGTGCTTGCAGGGTTCTTACCATCAGGAATCAGGGAAAGTGTTCTCAGCAAAGTAGTCCTCCTCCTCCGCACTGCTTCCGAACCTGTTAACTGCTAAATGACAGATTGTTGCAGGTTTGTCTAGGTCCCTTATAAAAACTACTGAATATCGTCACACGCTCAGGTTGGATTGTGGGACACAAGTGCAGACGTACTGAAGTTTCTATGTATCAATAATAGCTAAAAAAAAAAAAGTGGAGAAGGAAATAAAGCCAAACACAGTTGCTCACTGCTTTCGCTTCCCGTGTGCCAGGTCCTCTCCCAGGACCGTGCCCAGCAGGCCACGTGGCGGCCCAGGGCTGGGATCCGCCTTGTGGGGCTTCCCACCCCTCGTGTCCTGTCCTAAAGCAGGGCAGTGATTGGGACTGGGAGTTTAGATTCTAAACGATAAAGGCTTGTCTCTCTTTACACTTAGGTGAAAGAAGTGTTTGAGGCGTCGCCGTTCCTCGTAGGGGACGACTGTGTTTCCATCATGAACGGGACGGACGAAGGTAGTCGCCAGAAGCGCCATGTGCCATGAGGCTGCCCCTCGAGGCAGGCTGCATGCCGGGCTGCTGTCAGCATTGCGCTGGGAGCCTTCCCTGGTGGGAGGCACAGACACCCAAGTGCCGGTCCCACCCCAGTCCGCAGTCTGACCGTCTCAGAGTACTGTATTCTTGGGGCCAGTGATAGAGACAGATTCTCCTCGTGACTGGCTCCAAGCCTGGCATAGATCACGTTTCTGAAAACAAATCATCTTTTCTGTTCTATTTTTTAACTAACTAATTAATTAATTAATTAATTTGGCTGTGTTGGGTCTTCTCTGCTGCGCGTGGGCTTTCTCTAGTTGTGGTGAGCGGGGGCTACTCTTCGTTGCAGTGCGCGGGCTTCTCACTGCGGTGGCTTCTCTTGTTGTGGAGCACGGGCTCTAGGCGCACAGGCTTCAGTAGTTGTGGCGTGCAGGCTCAGTAGTAGTGGCTCACGGGCTCTAGAGCGCAGGCTCAGTAGTTGTGGCGCACGGGCTTAGTTACTCCATGGCATGTGGGATCTTCCCGGACCAGGGCTCGAACCTGTGTCCCCTGCATTGGCAGGCAGATTCTTAACCGCTGCGCCACCAGGAAAGTCCCATCTTTTTTGTCGTAAGAACATTTAGAGAGAATCCCCAGTTGCTGATGCGTTAGAATGTTACTGTTGCGTTAATTCTAAGAGTCACTTCATAAGGCTCCTTACCAGCCCCGACTTTAAACGTGGCCTTAAGAGTTTGTTTGGGTGGAGGGAAAGGGAACATTTGTTTCTCATCCCATCTCTTCCAAAAATAGGCAGTTGATAAAGAGTGTGACCAAGAGATGAGACAATTTGGCTGAGCACTCTGATTTTTAGTGTGGTGTCTTCTAGAGCAGTCTGCCGGAAGCAGCTGCATGGTTCTATGAGGGATGCCCGTTTCTGTAGCTGACCTGGAGGCTGAGAGTAGTGAGGAAGTGGTCTCCTTGTGCTCCTGAAATCGGAAAGCTGTCATGAGTCCCCACTGCTGTTTACAGCATCTCAGGTGATTCAGATGCTGTTTGTGACCCTCTCTTGCAGGTGTTTCCGCGTGGATCACCGTGAACTTCCTAACAGGTGGGTTCCCTTCATCATAAAGCCAGCAGTTCACAGACACAGGTCTTTAGAGCAGGGGCCTCATTTCCACTCTAAAATAACCCCTTCGGGTTGTTGACCCGAAGTAGGGTGTTGGGATGGGTGGGGCGGGCACCGAGCTTGCAGATGCAAATGCTGGAGATGCAGGGGGTCCCTTCTCCAAAGGCTTAGCTCTGCCTCTGCTCCCAGGGCAGCGTGCCCTGGCCACCGTCCTCATTCCTGAGAGAAGCCCTGAGTCACACTAGTCAATATTGAACGTGACCGTGAATGCTGATCGCCTTATAATTGAAGTCCTGCTGGAGGTAGAACAGGGAACAGGCGGCGAGGAGTCATTTTTCTTAGATTACTCCCAGGATGTGGATTTTTGTCCCTTTGTTGTAATTATGGACAAGACCAGTGTGTCTGACACATGGATGAGAAAGAAGGAAGTTTCCTGTAGGAGTTGCCGCCCCGGGTTTGGGGAGCCATGTCAGGTGACAGATCAGGAGCCCAGGCCCCAGGAGCACAGGTTGTCCTTCGTTCAGATGAAAGCCACCACCGGGGCAGCTGTCCTTCACGCCCCCCAAATACACATGGACATTTTCAAGTGGCCACAGCTTCTGTCTTGTTCTTCTTTCCATGGAAGGGCCTGGCTTCTAACCTCCCCTTTTCTGCTGTTCTGTCTGTTTACTAACGGGCATTGCTGTGTGGATTTTACTCCCGGTGCTGCAGGCAGTCTGAAGACCCCCGGGAGGAGCAACGTGGGCATGCTGGACCTGGGCGGAGGGTCCACCCAGATCACCTTCCTCCCGAGATTCGAGGTAACCTGCTGCCGCCCCCAAGGCCACCTGCCCCGTTGGGGAGCCTCAGCCCCGGGGGAGGTCTGTGCACTCAGCTTCTCTCCTGAGGGTCAGATCACCCGCAGCGAATGCTTCTTAGTTTGATTTTAACTCTGCCTGGGAAAAAGAAAATAGAAATCTGGTCTTCAGCGGGGTGATAAACTAGATACTACCTGGAGACCTTGGGGCAGAGGGTGTGGGGTGGGTTCTTCCCCGCCCCCGAAAGGGCTTCCAGGGAGGGGCCGGAGTCTGACTCAGATGGGACAGAGCCGCAGGCCTTTTCAGGATGGATGTTCTAAGGCAGGGGTCCCCAACCCCCAGGCTGCGGACTGGTAGGACGGGCTGCACAGCAGGAGGTGAGCGGCGGGCAGCAAGCCCCTTCTCCAAAGGCTTAGCTCTGCCTCTGCTCCCAGGGCAGCGTGCCCTGGCCACCGTCCTCATTCCTGAGAGAAGCCCTGAGTCACACTAGTCAATATTGAACGTGACCGCGAATGCTGATCGCCTTATAATTGAAGTCCTGCTGGAGGTAGAACAGGGAACAGGCTGCGAGGAGTCATTTTTCTTAGATTACTCCCAGGATGTGGATTTTTGTCCCTTTGTTGTAATTATGGACAAGACCAGTGTGTCTGACACATGGATGAGAAAGAAGGAAGTTTCCTGTAGGAGTTGCCGCCCCGGGTTTGGGGAGCCATGTCAGGTGACAGATCAGGAGCCCAGGCCCCAGGAGCACAGGTTGTCCTTCGTTCAGATGAAAGCCACCACCGGGGCAGCTGTCCTTCACGCCCCCCAAATACACATGGACATTTTCAAGTGGCCACAGCTTCTGTCTTGTTCTTCTTTCCATGGAAGGGCCTGGCTTCTAACCTCCCCTTTTCTGCTGTTCTGTCTGTTTACTAACGGGCATTGCTGTGTGGATTTTACTCCCGGTGCTGCAGGCAGTCTGAAGACCCCCGGGAGGAGCAACGTGGGCATGCTGGACCTGGGCGGAGGGTCCACCCAGATCACCTTCCTCCCGAGATTCGAGGTAACCTGCTGCCGCCCCCAAGGCCACCTGCCCCGTGGGGGAGCCTCAGCCCCGGGGGAGGTCTGTGCACTCAGCTTCTCTCCTGAGGGTCAGATCACCCGCAGCGAATGCTTCTTAGTTTGATTTTAACTCTGCCTGGGAAAAAGAAAATAGAAATCTGGTCTTCAGCGGGGTGATAAACTAGATACTACCTGGAGACCTTGGGGCAGAGGGTGTGGGGTGGGTTCTTCCCCGCCCCCGAAAGGGCTTCCAGGGAGGGGCCGGAGTCTGACTCAGATGGGACAGAGCCGCAGGCCTTTTCAGGATGGATGTTCTAAGGCAGGGGTCCCCAACCCCCAGGCTGCGGACTGGTAGGACGGGCTGCACAGCAGGAGGTGAGCGGCGGGCAGCAAGCGAAGCTTCATCTGCCTCTCCCCATCGCTCGCATTACCGCCTGAACCATCCCCCTGTCCGTGGAAAACTTGTCTTCCATGAAACCAGTCCCTGGTGCCAGCAAGGCTGGGGACCGCTGTTCTAAGGGACACGAAAACGTATCCAGCTGAGACTGCGTGCTGTTTTTAAAAAGTACCTTCCTCATCTGCCACTTTTAATATTATTACTATTATTTTTAGTTTTTTTTGTGTGTGTGGTACGCGGGCCTCTCACCGCCGTGGCCTCTCCCGTTGCAGAGCACAGGGCTCCGGACGCACAGGCCCAGTGGCCACGGCCCACGGGCCCAGCCACTCCACGGCACGCGGGACCCTCCTGAACCGGGGCACGAACCTGTGTCCCCTGCATCGGCAGGCGGACTCCCAACCACTGCGCCACCAGGGAAGCCCTATTTTTAGTTGTAATGGAAGAGCCTTAGGACTTCCCTGGCGGTCCAGTGGTTAAGACTCTGCGCTTCCAGAGCAAGGGGCATGGATTCGATCCCTGGCTGGGGAACTAAGATCCCGCATGCCGCGTGGCATGGCCAAAAAAAAAAATAAATAAATAAAAAACTTAGCATTGATGGAATAGCCTTAAATTTACACATAACTCTTCTGGTTGGGCCATATTTCCCAGAATGGGTAAATGTTACTCACAGGGAGGAAAGACATGGGACTTCCCTGGTGGTCCAGTGGTTAAGATTCCACGCTTCTACTGGAAGGGGTGTGGCTTCAGTCCCTGGTTGGGGAACTAGGATCCCACAGGCCTCTTTGTGCAGCAAAAAAAAAAAAAAAAAAAAAGGAAAGATAAAGTGTTTCACTGCTTGCTCCAAGCTGTTTCACAGCATGTGATTTGATGAAAGGCTAATGTAATTGAATACATCTGTGAATATCCCTGTTCTTTCAAATGAATTGAGGGAGTGGGGGACAATTTTCTAGAAAGGCCAGCAGGAAAGGTGCTTTAACCCTTGTGTTCTTCCCCAGGGCACCCTTCAGACCTCCCCACCCGGCTTCCTCACGTCCCTCCAGATGTTTAATAGGACCTACAGGCTCTACTCCTACAGGTTTGTTTTCAGGACTGAGGGTGGAGAGGTCCACTGTCCAGGCATGTGGCTCAGCTTAGCACTGCAGGCCTCCCCCAGCCTCCGCCTCCCACCTGGGTAGCAACCAGGGTGCTGGGCCATAGACTCGGTCCCCAAATCCCTGCTGTGGACCCCCCTCCCCCCTCCCCCCTCCCCCCTCCCCCCTCCCCCCTCCCTCCCTTCTTCTTTCTTCCTCTTCTTCCTCCTCCTCTTCCTTTTTTAATTCACCTGTAGTAAGATTATATTTCTTCTTTTGTACTTATTCTCTTCTGCCTTGGCAGAGGTTTTTGGGAAAGTGGGGAAGAGTCCATAGATGGTGCAGGAAGTTTCTGGGCCATCTTTTTTGCTACGTGGCGCCTTTAATAGGTTCTTTCTGTGAGGCTCGTCCACACCATAAAGTTGGGGACCCGTCTGTCGCCCTCGCCGGTGTCCACGGCTCCTGGACGAGCTCCCACCAAGTAAGAGCCTTTGCTTGTTGAGCTGAGGGGCTGGATGCCCTGAACCCCACTGAGGGAGCTCCTGGAAGAAGCCGGAAGCTGCTGCCTTGCCCCTAGTTTCCTCCTTCCCCCCACATTTTGGATCCAGACTGGTGAACGTGCTGCAGGTGGAGTTGAGGGCTGCCTTCACTCACCTGGGTTCTCTCTCCGCAGCTACCTGGGGCTGGGCTTGATGTCGGCGCGGCTGGCGGTTCTAGGCGGCGAGGAGGGAAAACCTGGTGAGTGGGGTGCAGTGTTCAGAGCCCTCCCGGCCAGCAGGACTCGGGAGCCCCAGAGGACGCGCCCCCCCAGACCTTGTTGGTGGGCCCCTGAAGACTTTCTCAGTTACTTTTAAAGAAAGATGCTAGTGAAGTGGTTTCTGAATCACCGAGTTGCAGGGGGTTCTTAGGAACCCAAGGAACTGGGTGTGATCGGAGTTGGCTTGTTTGTAAGGATTTACCACGGGGCGCACGGGAGGGGCTCCAAGGGGGCCTTCAGGGGAGGTTCTGGCTCCTGAGACCGTCCCCTGTGTTCTTCTGCTCTCGAGGGGACTTGCAATGGGCTCTGCCTTCTTCCAGACGTGGCATTTGGGGACGAAGCCTGTGTCTGTTCCCAGGCCCTCTCCACGCCATCCTGCCCTGATGTGCTTGGCTTGGGACAAGCCAGGCATTGCTGGCGGGCGCTCGAGCCCCTGGGACGTTCAGGGGACCACATGCCCGAGGCGAGCGGGGGCCCTGCCCTGAGGCCGCCTCGGCCTGTCCCCCCGAAGCCCTCGGTCAGACGTGCGCAAGCCCACGCGTGTTCTCAGCCACGCACACCCCTGGCCCAGCACTTCCGCTGCCTCTTCCAGGGCCTGGCCGTTCTGACAGAGCAGGAATGTTCCACTGGAATTGTTTTCCACGCACATCCTGCTTCAGCTCCTTTATTTCGAATCCTGCTATTTAACGTCGTAACAGTGGCCCCTTTGTTGCAAACCAAAAACGCGTGCACGTCTCAGAAACACCCACGACCACACTCTGGGCCAGAAAACACTTGTTAGCCAGTGGAGGACGGCAGGCACCCACTTGCCCGTCTGTGCCGGCCTCAGGGTCCTGTCCCTCCTGCACCCCGACCCGGCAGAGCAGCGGGGAGCTGTGTGTCTTCATGTGGGGCTGTGACAGCCGCCAGAAGGGGTACAGACCCCTCGCTGCTCCAGGGAGGCGTCTCCCACCGTGTGAGCCGTTGTCACTCAGCAGACCACCCGCTGCCCTGAGTAGGTGCAAACAGCAGTCGTCTTAGGATTGCACAGGCATCCACTCGGCGGTCCCTCTGCTGGGGTCCCCGGGGTCCTGTGAGGTGGCATTTTGGGCGCGTGTCTGGCCTCTAACCCGCAGAGCAGCCTGCACTTCTCCCTGGCGGCTCAGAGGAAGGAAAGCCTCCTGAAGTCCCACGGCCTTGTGTCCTGCACGTTCCGCTGGTGCAGGCGGGCCCAGGCCAGAATCGGGCGGGTACAGGGACCCACTCAGCAGGACGCCAGAAGGCGTGTCCCCGAGGGCCGGCGTCCTGGGGCCCTGGAGGCTGCCCCATGGGGAGCCGCTGGGGTCGTCTTCATGAGCGTCGCCTGGAACCCCGAAGCCCCTCTGTGGCCGTGAGCTGGGAGTGGCTCTGCTGGGGCTTCTGCCTCCCGAAGCTGACTCGGGACGCTTCCGCAAGCCCATCCCGCGTCAAAAAGGAAGCGTGTTCCCTTGACCCTCCGCGGCCCTCGGCGCTGACCTGAGACACTCAGTGCTGCCAGCCTCCCTTCAGCGGGCCCCGTCTCAGCTCCAGGCCTGCCCTCACCCCACCACGGTCAGTGCTCTTCATCCGCCTCTGTCTCTTTCTGTTTCAGCTGAGGATGGAGCAGAGTTGGTCAGCCCTTGTTTGTCTCCCGGTTTCAGAGGAGAGTGGGAGCACGCTGAAGTGACGTACAGGGTTTCAGGACAGGAGGCAGGTACGGCACGTTTATCCTCCATGGGTGGCTCGTGAGGGTCGACGGCAGCCCCTTCCCTCCGGACACCTCAGAGAAGCGGGGGGACCATCCAGCCTCCTTCTCAGACAAATGTGTACTTGCCCACAAGCCGGACACGGTTCTGGAACCCCCGGCTCCTGCGGGGTCCCTGCACAGGGCTCCCTTGTCTGCCGCTCTTCCAGGGACCCGATTTCCCGGCAAGCCTCCAGTGAGGGAGGATCTGGACGTCCCTTGGCTTTGAGCAGACAGCCAGGCGCGGCTGTGGGCCTGGCAGCTCTGCGGGAAATGGCTTCTCCTCCCACGCCCGCCGCCTGTGCTCCGGCGAGGGCGGGAGGGGCCGCAGAGCCCCAGGCCTGTCTCACCCCCAGGGTCCCGTGGCTCTGTGCTCTTTGAGTTTCTTCTAAAAGAGATGCTGAAACATTGTGTCCAGGCTGGGCACGTGGGCGTGAGGTTTGCCTCTGGTGACAGGTCTGTTGCTACTCACAGCACTTCTGACGCCACACGTGTGGGGTTTTGCCCACGGCGGCCCGTTCTCTGGCAGCAGCAGGGTGTCCTGCGATTCACTTCGTTCCGACACTGACTTCCGGAGTCAGTGCAGCCCCCATCAGATGAGGCCCCCCCGACCTTTGCAAGTGCTGGGCCCCCCGTTCTTCTGACCGACCGGCCACAAATCAGGGGTTCCCACGGCCTCCTCCTCAAATTTGATAATTTGCTGGAAGCACTCACAGAACTCAGGGACCATGTTGCTATCACCGGTTTCTTATCAAGGACACAGCTGAGCAACAGTGAAACGGGAGAGAGGCACAGGGCAGGCGTGTCGGGAGGGCACCCGGAGCCCCCTCCCCAGGAGGCCCCCTCTTCCCGGGAGCACCCTCTCCCCTGGAGCAGCACCTCCACATGTCTCCAACCCGGAAGCTCTCTGAGCCCCATCGTGTAGGGTTTTTACGAGGCTCATGGCAGAGGGACTGGTTAACTCAGTGGCTGCTGGTGACTGACTTAATCCCCAGCCCCCTGCCCACTCCCTTGGGGGTGGGGCTGAAAGCTTCAGCCCTCTAATCACCAGCCCCCATCCTGAAGCTGTTGAGAGAACCCACCCGGAGTCACCTCATTAGCGCAACCCAGGTGGAATGAAAGGGGCTTATTATGAATCACAAAACACCTCTCTCACTCTCACCACTCAGGGTCTTACAAGGCTTTACAGTCTCTGTGCCAGGAACCCAGGGTGGAGAACAAATGCATGTTCCTTACTATCCAGTGATAAAGGGAAGGGGGCTGGGGGTGCCAGTGGGGGGGATTGCGGTCTAAAGACGACCAGGAAAGGCCTCATGGGGTGATACCTGAGACAAGACGTGAAGAAATGGGAAGTGAGCTCCAAGCCGAGGGAGAGCACATGCAAAGGGCCAGAGGCGGCTGCTATGTTTAAGGAACATGGAAAAGGTGGTGTGACGCGGGTCAGATGAGGGAGAGTGTAGGGAGATGAGGTCCCAAGTGCAAGAGTGCAACTCCCGGGGCCCTGGGAGAGCTAAATGGAGCTGCCGTCAGACGTGGAGCAGGGCTGGGGCAAGATCAGAACTGGGTCCAGGTGTGGGCTGTGGGCCGTCCATGTCCACTGACTCAGTCTTGTGTTGTCACTGTCCTTCTGAGCAAGGAGTCAGTGACCAGCCCTGTGAGCTTGGCAAGCTGCCTGTAGGCCCCAGCTTCCTCATCTGTGACGGGAGGGAGGTGCAGGCCCCACCCAGGTGGCTGGTGAGATGGGGGTGGGACAGTGCACACTCGAGCTCAGCACGGGGCTGGCAGGGTTAGCATGGAGTGGACCCACTGGGCTGAGTCATGGCAGCTGCAGGCGCCCAGCTGGAGGCGCGTGACCCTCAGGGTCGGGCCACACTCTCTCTGGCCACCTTTTGTGCTCACAGTTTCTCCCCTTGAGCTGGCCGCAGCACGTGGCCCCTGAAAGGTTGCTGGTGAGCATCCTCAGGTCGCAGTCACCCTGGGCTGTGTGGTCAGGCGCCCAGAGCCCACTGACCGCTGAGTCTGCTCTCCCTTCGCCCCAGCGGGGAGCCTCTACCAGCTGTGCGCCCGCCGAGTGTCCGAGATCCTCCGAAACAAAGTGCACAGGACGGAGGAAGTGAAGGACGTGGATTTTTATGCCTTTTCCTACTATTATGACCTTGCCGCAAATGTGGGCCTCATAGGTAAGGTTGGGGCTCGGTTGGGCTGTGCAGGGACTTGGGTGTGGGTCCCCGGGCGGACGGCCCATCAGTCACATCAGGGTGATAGAAATAGAGGAAGGGCAGGGGACGTGTCACTGAGTAGAGAGTAATAGGCCCCCTTTTTTTTTTTTTTTCTCTGTGCCGCTCAGTGCTGGGCGGCTTCCTCGCTGTCGGTTCCTCCTCCGCTGGCCTCATAGGTAAGGTTGGGGCTCGGTTGGGCTGTGCAGGGACTTGGGTGTGGGTCCCCGGGCGGACGGCCCATCAGTCACATCAGGGTGATAGAAATAGAGGAAGGGCAGGGGACGTGTCACTGAGTAGAGAGTAATAGGCCCCCTTTTTTTTTTTTTTTTTTTTTTTTGTGGTACGCGGGCCTCTCACCGCTGCGGCCTCCCCCCTCGCGGAGCACAGGCTCCAGACGCGCAGGCCCAGCGGCCATGGCCCACGGGCCCAGCCACTCCGCGGCATATGGGATCCTCCCGGACCGGGGCGCGAACCCGGCTCCCCTGCATCGGCAGGCGGACGCGCAACCACTGCGCCACCAGGGAAGCCCCAGGCCCCCTTTTTAAAGTCAGTTCTCTGAGCCGCTCAGTGCAGGAAGGCTTCCTCGCTGTCGGTTTATTCTCCTTTCACCTGTGTGATTCTCAAACCGTCAGCCGCTGGCACCCAGGCCAGCAGGAGGGCTCAGGCCACCCCTCAGATCGCCCTCAGGAGCTTGGGGGTATCAACCTGACCCCTCCCCAGCCCGCGGTGCCGTCAGGACAGAAGATGGTATCGTGAGTCTGGGACCGGTGCTGGTCAGACCAACTGGAAACCCTCGAGAGGGTTGTGAGGTCACTTCAGTGGGTCGTGACCGGACATGTCTTTTGATGAAATAGATTGAGGATATTAGAACGTGCTGCCCGTGGCAAGGGTGAGAACGTTAATGTCCACAGAAAGCCGCCCTGGAGAGACCGAAACCGTCAGGTTCCGGCTCGCTGGGGCCCACTGGGCTACACCGTCGGGCCCAGTGTGGACGGCAGCCCGCTGGTTCAGGCGGAAGGTGACCTCTCACCCCTCACCTAGGCCCAGGCCCCTGCCTCTGGGGCACCCCAGCAGCTGCCCCTCGGCCGCCTGGTCTGCGGGCTCCCCGTAGCTGGAGCCAGGGCACCCTCGTCTGCACGCCGATGCCCAGACATGCGGCCGCCTGCATCTGACCCCCCACCCCCAGGGTACCCCAGGCGCAGGCCCGGGGGCCTCAGTGCTGTCTCGGCTCCACGGCGCTGGTGCAGACTGGGTACCCCGTCTCCTCCACAGATGCAGAGAAGGGAGGCAGCCTCGTGGTCGGAGACTTCGAGACTGCGGCCAAGTACGGTGAGCGGCCTGGAGGCAGGATGCTGGCCCCAGAGCTCCTGGTCGGCCCCTGACTGTCGACCGGACGAGGCTTCGGGGGTGTGAGAGTGTGTAGGGGCCGCTGAGCTAGCCCAGACCGCAGGCCCACCGCGCCCTGTGTGGCCCGGGCGGTGGAGGCGGTCCCAGGGTTGTGAGGAACAGACTCCCTTGATTTCACTTTTTCTGACTCTTTCTCTGTGACTCGGGTGACCCTGAAGTGTCCCAGCAGATTCACAATTGCCAGGGACCCCTGCACTGCAGAGTCCAGTGTGGGACGGAGAGCTGTCCCCCGGGGTGTGCCCCGTGGCTGCCACTCCCCTCACTCCTCCATGGCCAGGTGTACGGGCTGCTTGTAGATTCTGCTCTTTGGTTGCCTTTCCCAGTTGCGAGTCAAAGGGGTTAAATGCTGTATGTTTCTCCATAGAAAGACCTTCTCTCCCTCCCCTCAGAAAAGGCTTTTTTAAAATCGTTCTCATCACCTCTGGGTTTGTCTCCCAGACACCAGCCAGAAAAGGTTCCGAGCAGAGGCTGTGTGTTGGTTTGTCTGTCCCCGTCGTGAACAGGCGTGGGGTGTTCTGTGCCAGCTTGGTGGGTGCTTCCAGTCCCCAGAAGGCCCAGGTCCACGCCTAGGAGAGGTCTGGGGTCACGGTGCAGAGATGGGGCCTGGAGGCAGGCAGTAGGCACGGGGTTGGCCTCAAGTCCCTGCCTGTGCTGTGCTCTGACCAGCAGTGAGGCCCCGGGTGGCACAGGGCCTGGCGGGGCGGGTGCCCCAGGTGGGTGGATCCGGCTGCTTGCGCTCCACCCCCCCGTACCCACACCCAGGAGCCCTTTCCCCCGCAGTGTGCCGGACGGCGGAGACCCAGCCGCCGCGCAGCCCCTTCCTGTGCCTGGATCTCACCTACGTCAGCTCGCTGCTCCACGGGCTCGGCTTCCCGGGGGACAAAGTGCTGAAGGTGGGGACTCCCCCGGTGCCCCCAGCCCCCGCCCTGCGCGAGCACATGCCCGCCTTTCACACGCACATGCTCCCTTCCACCCCCCCGCCCCTTGTCTTTTCAAGTTGACCCGGAAGATTGACAACGTGGAGACCAGCTGGGCTCTGGGGGCCACTTTTCATTACATCGACTCCCTGAGCCGACACAAGAGCCCCACCTTGTAGCAGCCCAGCTGCCGGCTGTCCCCGTAGAAGCACTGTCTCTGTAAGAACAGGCCCCTTTGGGACCCCCAGTGTGCGGGGAGGGGGTCACGGCACAGGCTGAGACCCTCCTCCCCGTGACCTCACAGACTGGCCCCTGGACGTGCTGGAACACGGCCCAGGCTTTGGCTCCCGGTGGGCAGTGACCAGACAGGGTAAAGGACACAGGCCGAGGCCAGGGTGGCACAGCCGCTGTCCCCACCGTCCCATCGCAGGGCTGGGGCGGCTGGGACACACGTCCTGTGACGGGAGTGGAAGTCTTGTTTTGTCTCACTGCCCCCAGCGGGAGCCCCCTGGGCTGGCGGGCCAGGCATCTCCTCCGTGGGTGTGGACTGTGACGTCATCCAGAAGCCGCTTCCTTGGGTCCTTGGGTGGCTCAGGGTTAGCTGGCGGGTTGGCCCTGAGACTGGAAAGAGGGGCTGGAGGAAATGCCTCTTTGTGGCCCATGTGCCCTGGCTTCTCCAAGCGGTCTAAACGTGAGCGTGAGCTGCTGTGAGATATCTGTGTCTGTGAGCGAGTGATGTCTGTGTGGTGCTGCGTGCTCGTGTAGCAGCTGTATTCTGAGCCCAGTGGATGTATCGCTGCCCTGAGCCATTTGCAGCCAAGCGGTGTCAGTCGGGCCGAAGCCCCAGATGCGCCCTCTCACGGCCCGTCCCCGCAGGCTCGCAGGATGCTGGCTGAGCTGTGCACAGGATGCTATGTGTCCCAGGCCCGTAGCTGTTCCTGTGGCATATGCACAGTTCACGGAATAAGCTGAGCCTCATGTGTTCCACTTGAAATAAAGGGTTTTCCAGGGTTTCTGCTCCTTTGATTCCTCTCGGTGAGCGCCAGCCATGTCCCTCCACCCCAGGTGTCAGGCACCTAAGGTCCCTGTTCACCAAAGTTTAAACAAAAACCTGCCCAAGTGGGTGACATGTGATGGCAGGATTGAATCCTGTCGGTACATCTTGGGGAGACAACAGCAGAAGGACACACAGAAGCCCCCATCGGGCCCTCCTGGTGTCCCCTGTCCGGGACTGGCCCTGTGGAGGCCCAGGCTGTTCTGGGGTCCGGCAGGGCAGAGCCCCCTCGACTGTGACTCGCAGCACTGCCGGGTGAGGATCCGGGCTCATCACCTCCGGCGGCCACGGGGTCTGGAGCGAGCGCCGAGCTCCAGGTTGCAGTGTGTTCAGCAAGGATCTGGCTTTAATCCAGGACAGTCGGAAGGGGGTCACGGGCCGGACAAAGACTGGACAGACCCCTCCCAGGGCTGCAGTGGGTCCAGAGTGACGTGACTGCTGAATAAGCCCACGTGTTAGGCCTGTGGGCACGGAGCCCTGACCCCCGAGTGGGCAGGGCCGGGAGAGGGATGCAAGTGTACAACCTGAGAAGCGCTGATCCTGCAGGACAGCCACACGGGGAGTCCCCACCCCCTCCTGGGTGTCCTGACCCAGTCTGGGTTGGGGCGTCGCCACAACCCCAACTCTAGAGGGCTGGAGGGAGGCCACCAGGATGCAAACACTGGAAACTGGAGCCAGCTGTCCTCTGCCCGGTGGTTTGCCTGAAGTGTCAATACTGGGGTAGGGGGCAGAGGTCTGCATGCGACACAGCAGGAAAAGACAGAGCAGGAAGATGCTTCCCCCAAACAAAAAGCCACGTCAGCACTAAAGCTCCAGGCTCTACTTGACAAGGACATGAAAACCAGCTCCCCTCCACCCAGTACCCCCGCCTGGGTGGGCCTCCCAGCCCCTTCCTTCCATGATACCTTACAGTTTAGATACTTAATGGACTCCAGAGGCAAGGAAGCAAAAATGCATGAAGGCAGAAGTGAAAATTGGTTTGGTCTGTTTATAGGTTGGTGATCTCACATCTGAAAAAATAAACAACTGGATGTTTCCCAAGAGATTCCCAAATAAGTCATGGAATGTTTTCAAGCTGAGCAGAATATGCAAGTCATTCACTGTCTTCGTGATAATGAAGTAGGCTCTTGTTTTTTAAAAATAGCCACACGTGCACATCCCAACACGTTGTGAGTGATGCATATGCATGGACAAGAGGCTCCCACCCACGTGCCCTGCCCGTGTGTCCCGCACACCACCTTCCCGCCCTCACTCAGAACAGCTGCCCCGTCTGGATGACAACCCCACGGTGTCCAGCTGTTTGCACTCCCACACCCGTGTCCGTGAGCTGGCCTGACACTGCGGACCCAACTGCAGGAACGTGCTTTATTTTGTTTTAGGGTGCTTCTTAGAAGGGTATTTTAATAAGGAATTTAAAATCTAAATTAAATTGCAGCTTAAGCTGAATGATGGTGGAGAGGCTTGGATCAACAAAAATTAGAAAATAATGGAATTAAACTGATTTTTACACCCTAATATGTAATGTACCCTCTCGATACTCAGAATAGTTCAGCCTACTTCCCCTTTGTCTTCACAGGGTTAAGTATCTTGAGAAAACAGAAAATGTGCTGGGAGCTCTGTGTCTTAGGTGACTCACTGAGGTGTCCCACTGGGAGACCCTGTCTTGACTTCTGGGGTCCAGTTCTGAGAGGGTGTTGTGTGGAGTTGGGGTCTATTTTCCCTGCCCTCCTAGAGGAGATGGACGAGTCTTAAGGGTGATATAAATGGAGTGGTTGCAGGGGCAGCCTTGCTGATCTAGGGAAGTGCTCGAGGTGACAAGCACCTGTGAAGATTGGGGCCCTGGTGGGAGCAAAGTCCTTTAAGAAGCAACACTTTTCCAGAAGACAGAGTTGTGAGACCCCTGGAGGAGTTTCGGGAAGTACTTCACTTGAAATACCCCCAAGGGTTTGCCTGCTGCTGTTATGCCACCTCATGCAGAACGGGAACAGATTCCCCGGGCAAGACACGACATCATGTCTTGAACTGTTCTTTTCTTAATTGAGGTACAATTGACATATAACATTGTATCAGTTTAGGTGTACAACATAATGATTCCACATTTGTATATGTTGTGAGGTGATCACTGATAAGTCTAGTTAACATCTGTCACCGTACATAGTTACAGAATGTTTTTTCTTGTGATATCTACTCTCTTAGCAACTTTCAAATGTACAGTACAATATTATTAACTATGGCCACCATGCTGTATGTTACATCCCCAGGGCTATTTTTTATAACTGGAAGTCTGTACCTTTTGATCTATTTCACCCACACCCCCACGCCTTACCTCTGGAAACCACCAGTCTGATCTCTGTTTCTATGACTTCCGTTTTCTAGATTCCACATGTGTGATCATATAGTATTTGTCTTTCTCCGTCTGACTTATTTCACTTAGCATACTGCCCTCTAGGTCTATCCACGTTGTTGCAAATGGCAAGATTTCATTCTTTTTTTATGGCTGAATAATATTTCACATTTTTTCATCCATTCATCCAGCAGTGGACACTTAGGTTGCTTCCATATCTTGGCTACTGTAAATAATGCTGCTATGAACATTGGGGTGCATGTATCTTTTCTAATTAGTGATTCCATTTCCTTTGGCTATATTCCCAGAAGTAGGATTGCTAGATCATACGGTAGTTCTATTTTTTTTTTTTTTTTTTTTTTGCGGTACGCGGGCCTCTCACTGTCGTGGCCTCTCCTGTTGCAGAGCACGGGCTCTGGACGCGCAGGCTCAGCGGCCATGGCTCATGGGCCCAGCCGCTCCGCGGCATGTGGGATCTTCCCAGACCGGGGCACGAACCCTTGTCCCCTGCATCGGCAGGTGGACTCTCAACCACTGCGCCACCAGGGAAGCCCTATTTTCTATTTTTTAAGGAACCTCCATATTGTTTTCCACAGTGGCTGCTGCAATTTATATTCCCACCAACAGTGCATAAATGTTCCCTTTTCTCCACCTCCTTGCCAACACTTCTCTCTTGTCTTTTTCATAATAGCCATTCTGACAAGCGTGAGATGATATCTCATTGTGGTTTTGATTTTCATTTCCCTGATGATGAGTGTGCTGAGTGTCTTTTCATGTACCTGTTGCCCATCTGTATGTCTTCTTTGGGAAAATGTCTATTCAGATCCTCTGCCCATTTTTAATCAGATTGTTTTGGTTTTTGCTATTGAGTTTTATGAGTTTGTTATGTAATTTGGATATTAGCCCCTTTTCAGATATATGATTTGTAAATATTTCCTCCCCTTCAGTAGGCTTCCTCTTTGTTTTGTTGATGGTTTGCTTTGCTATGCAGGGCAGGAACATTTTAAATTGTGGCTGCTTTGCCAGATTTCCCTACAACTCCGCTGCCTGCTTACCAAGCCCTCATCAACACAGCCATGGCCAAGCTGTTTGCTCTGCCATTCTGTCAGGTAAAAAATGAGAACTGATAGTTTTACTAGGCACTGATCTAATTCATCTTGTGTGTGTGTGTCTGAGTATTTCCTTTAATGTGAAACATCTGTTCATGTCCATTGCCAATTATTCTGTAAGATTATGGTCATTTTCTTACTGATTTTAAGAGATTTTTATATATTTTAAGGAAATTAGCTATTGTGGTAGAATGTGTTGCAAATTTTCCCCCATTTTATTATTACTTTTTGACTTTACAATATTTTTTCAATACACAATTTTACTATTTTAATGTATTTAAATATATCTAATTGTTTGTTGGTTTTTTTTTTTTTTTGGCCGTGCTGTGAGGCTTGTGGGATCTTAGTTCCCCAACCAGGGCTTCAACCCAGGCCCCAGCAGTGAAAGCACCAAGTCCTAACCATTGGACCACCAGAGAATTTCCTAAATGTATCTAATTTATTACAGTTTGATACAATTTATCTTATTTGATGAATTCTGGGGTTTGTGTCATAATTAGAAAGGCTTCCCCAATGAGACAGTTTTAAAAGTTAACAAAACAGTTTTTTAAAAATATAGTTTTAGTTTTTACATTACTTTAAGAACCCCCCGCACATGCTTTTGAATACTCCCAGGCACAGCAAATCATTGTTTCGGTGTGGATATGAATTTTAGAACAATTTCAGAATCATTGGAAGGCAAATATGATATTCGAACTGGGATAATACCATTTTTGGATAAAATCAAGGATGGCAATAAAATCATGAGGCAATTCCCACAGGGAACTTTCAGCAGGGTGCAGAATCATCACAGGTCAGTAATATAAATACAGAGTCTCCCGAGGTAAGAACTGGGAAAAGCCACGCTTGGGGGTGCAATTTGTGGTAAAGTTGTTTTTAAATGACTTGTTTGGAGACTATGAAATGTGAGGAGTGTTCATTCTTGTAGAGGAGACTGTTTTCTCCTTCTACTCCTCCACTCACCCCTCACTCTGCTCTCAGTGCTTCACCCTGAGACCAGACGTGTGGGGCTTTCCCCACCAGGCAAATCTCAGACACCTGCTGGGTGCGCAGCATTCAACTCCGTTCTGACACCGTCTACCTGGAGGCGGCGTCGGACCCCACCGGTGAGGGCTCAGTCCTGCAAGACTGCCCGCCCTTCCGAGGCCCTTCTCAAGTCCAGGTGGTCAGCTGGGCTTCTGATCGACCGACCAGCTGTAAATCAGAGGTTCCTAGGACTCCCTCCTGAGATTCTGTAGTTTGCTAGAGAGGCTCACAGAATTTAGGAAAACAGTTTAGTTCTTATTGCCAGTTTATCACAAAGGATACAAACCAACCGGCAGGCGGCAGGAAGGCATGGGGGAGGGTGCGGAGCTCCCACACTCACCGGGCGCACCACCCTCCCGACTCCTCGCCACCCTGGGAGCTCTCCGAACCCTGTACTCTGGGGGTTTTTATGGAGGCCTCATTACGTAGGTTTGATTGATTAAGTCATTGATCTCCAGCCCCTGTCCCCACCCCAGAGGTTGGGCCTAGGAAAGGCGGAATCTCTGAGCCCTCTAATCACTTGGTTGGTTCCCCTGGCAACCAGCCCCCACCCTGTGGTTACCTAGAGGCTTTCCAAAAGTCATCTCATTAATGCAAATTCAAGTATGGTTGAAAGGGCTAATAGGACTGAGGACAAAAGATCAAATGCAACAAAAGATGCTCCCATTGCTCTTATGCTTAGGAAATCCCAAGGGTTCGGGGAGCTGTGAGCCAGGAGCAGGGATGAAGGCCAAACATATATTTCGTACTATAAATCATGACATCACAGGCCTGGAAAGAGGCTTTAGGTGGGTGGGGTTCCGAAAGCCGTCCTCAATACTGTAAGGGTTGGAAATTCCCTGGTGGTCCAGTGGTTTGGACTCCTCGCTTTCACTGCCTAGGGCGCGAGGGGGTCCGATCCCTGGTCAGGGAGCTAGGATCCTGCAATACGCCTGCCCTCCCCTCCCAAAAAATACTGTAAGGATTATCAGAGCCTGGCCCTGCCTGTGTGGCTCCAGACGTCAGAGCTCAGACTCACAGGGAAGCTGCTGATGAGGAAAGATGTCCTGAAAGAAGACGGCTCTTCATTCACGCACGTCAGCATTCAAGGATGCCCGAGAAGGGGGTCCCTGCTGGGGGTGAGAGGTCAGAATCGGGCACCTCCAAGGCCTCTTCACACTCAAGGTCCTTGGATTCGCCTTGAAAATTATGTTGAGTTCGTGGCGGGATAAGCATACCACACGTAGCATCTCTCTATTTTGAGCTACAGTAACGACAATGGCTTGTGTTGATGGAGAGCTTACTGGGTGTCAGGCATGGAGCCAGTGATTTCATCATCACAGCAGCCACGGGCAGGTATCCATCATCTCTGTCACGCAGCCCAGAGGCTGGGACTGTCTGAGCTGAAGGTCAGTGGCTGAGGAGATGAAGGGCCCCACTAGGACCCGGGTCTGGAGGCTTCCAAACCCCAAGCTGGTGTGCCTCCCAAGTTAAGAGTGTCTCCAGACGAAATTTTTCATCACATCAGACCTTGCATGTAGCTATTTATCAAAAGCAGGTTTCTCTGCTGAAGAATCAATCATCACGATCATAATGAGCATGGAATACTTTTTTATATATATATAAATTTATTTAATTTTGGCTGCATTGGGTCTTCATTGCCGCGCGGGCTTTCTCTAGTTGCAGTGAGCGGGGGCTACTCTTCATTGAGGTGCATGGCTTCTCATTGTGGTGGCTTCTCTTGTTGTGGAGCACGGGCTCTAGGCACTCAGGCTTCAGTAGTTGTGGCACGCAGGCTCAGTAGTTGTGGCTCATGGGCTCTAGAGTGCAGGCTCAGTAGTTGTGGCGCACGGCCTTAGTTCCTCCGCGGCATGTGGGATCTTCCCGGACCAGGGATCAAACCCGTGTCCCCTGCATTGGCAGGTGGATTCTTTACCACTGCACCACCAGGGAAGTCCAAGCATGGAATATTTAGAAAAATAGTTATAGAGTCAAGAGAAATAAAAACTAGCTCCAGGCCTGACTGCCTCTATCATTTTGACAGTCCCTGATGTCTTGCTTTTCTGTGTTACTGATTGGCGGATAGAGGTTTCTGTCTAAGAGCTTAAGTGCAGTCCTGTAAACCTTAGTGTCTGCCTCAGATCCATGTGGCTCAGAAGCAGATATCCCCCTATAAGGCATCCTCTCCGGAGGCCTCTCTGAAGGTCAGGAGAGCACCAGAGCTGCATGTTTGTGGCACAGAACACAGGCAGTGGGATGGCTCCAAACATAACTTCCAGGGCTCGAGGTGCTCAGCACATATGGCTGGGGGTTCTCCAGACCCACCCAGAGGACAGCTCAGGATCAAATGGGTTTGCACATGAGAATGCCAGAGCTCAGAGGCATGCAGGGACTTTTTCTAAAGCAACAAGGAGAGAGGGGAATATAAACCAGGGTTTTCAGCTTTCTGGGGAGGAAGAGATTTCAAATGAGTTTTTTAAATGACTCTCTATGCATTGGAATATTATTTGGCAGTAAAAATGACATAATCTATAACATGGATGAACCTTGAAAACATTAGGTCAAGTGAAAGAAGCCAGACACAAAAGATCACATATTGCCTGATTCTGTTTACAGAAAATGTCCAGAAGAAGCAAAATCCATAGAGACAACAAGCAGACTGGTGGTCGCCTGGGGCTCTGGGTGGGGATGGGAGAGAACTGGGAGTAGCTGCTAATTGGGGGGGGGATACAGGGTATTGGGGGGTGATGAGAGGGTTCTAAATTTAGATTATGGTGATGGTTGTACAACTCTAAAAATACTAAACACTACTAAACACTATTGAATCAGGCTCTTTAAGTGGGTAACATAGTATGTGAGTTACATCTCAATAAAGCAGTTTAAAAACTGAAGACTGGAACTCTGGGAAGGGAGCTGCCTAAAACAGTAGGTTTCCCCTCAGAAAGTTCCCCTTATGCTTAACCACATCTCATCATTTTGTTCCAGTCTGAAAGCACAAGATCCTTTCTTCCTTTTTCAACTCTTAGGCTTTTTAAAAAATTGATTTCTTTAAATTAATTAATTCATTTTTAATTTAATTGACGTATAACACTATATTGGTTTCAAATGTACAACATAATGATGCAATACTTGTATACATTGTGAAATGATCACCACAAGTCTAGTTACCATCCACCACCTTACATAGTTACAAAATTTTTTCCTTTTTTTTTCTTGTGATGACAACTTTAAGATCTACACTCTTAGCAACTTTCAAATATGCAACACAGTATTATTAACTATAGTCACCATACTGTACATTACATCCCCAGGACTTATTATTTTATAACTGGAAGTTTGTACCTCTTGACTCCCTTCACCCATCTCACCCACCACCAACCCCCACCTCTGGCAGCCACCAATCTGTTCTCTGTATCTATGAGCTTGGTTTTCTGGTTTGTCTGTCTTGATTTTTAGATTCCACATACAAGTGAAATCATACAGTATTTGTCTTTCTCTGTCTGACTTATTTCACTTAGCATAACATCTTCTAGGTCCATCCATGTTGTCGCAAATGGCAAGAGTCCCTTCTTTTTTATGGCTGAGCAGTATTTCCTTGTATACACATACCACATCTTTATCCATTCATCCATCAATGGACACTTAGGATGTTTCCATATCTTGGTTATTATGAATAATGCTGCAATGAACATAGGGGTGCATATATCTTTGAATTAGTGTTTTTGTTTTCTTTGGATAAATACTCAGGAGTGGAATTGCTGGTTCAAATGGTAGTTCTATTTTTTGTGCCAGGTCTTAGTTCCTGCATGTGGGATCTTCACTGCGGTGTGCAGGATCTTTGTTGAGGCATGCAAACTCTTAGTTGCGGCATGTGGGATCTAGTTCCCTGATCAGGGATCGAACCCAGGCCCCCTGCACTGGGAACGTGGAGTCTTAGCCACTGGACCACCAGGGAAGTCCTTCTTTTTAGTTTTTTGAGGAATCTCCATACTGTTTTCCATAGTTGCTGCACATTCCCACCAACAGTGCACAAGATTCCCTTTTCTTCATGTCCTTGCCAACACTTGTCTTTTCATGCACTTGGCCATCTGTATGTCTTCTTTGGGAAACTGTCTATTCAGATTCTCTGCTCATTTTTTAATCAGGTTGTTTGTTTTGTTTCTGTTTTTGTTTTGCTATTGAGTTGTATGAGTTCTTTATGTATTTTTAATATTAACTCCTTATTAGATATGTGATTTGCAAATATTTTCTCCCATTCAGTAGGTTGCCTTTTCATTTTGTTGATGGTTTCCTTTGCTGTGCAGAAGCTTTTGAAAGACTTGTACACTGCAAACTATACAACATTGATGAAAGAAATTGAAGAAGACACAAATAAATGGAAAGATATTTCATGCTTATGGATCAGAAGAATTAATATTGTTAAAATGTCCATACTACCCAAAGCAATCGACAGATTCAATGCAACCCCTATCAAAATTCCGATGGTATTTTTCACAGAAATAGAACAGTCCTAAAATTTGTATGGAGTCACAAAAGACCTGAAAAACCAAAGCAATCTTGAGAAAGAAAACATAGCTGGAGGCATCATGCACCCTGCTTTCAAACTATATTGCAGAGCTATAATAATAAAAACAGACACATAGATCAATGGGCCAGAATAGCAAGCCCAAAAATAAACCCATGCATATATGGTCAATTAATTTACAACTAAGCAGTCAAGAATATACAATGGGGAAATGACAGTCCCTTCAATAAATGGTGCTGGAAAAAGTGGACAACCACATACAAAAGAAAGAAACTGGACCACAATCTTACACCATACACATAAATTAATTCAAAATGGGTTAAAGACTTGAACGTGAGACCTGAAACTGTAAAACTTCTAGAAGAAAACATAGGTACAAACTCCTTGACATCAGTCTTGGCAACAATTTTTTTTTTAAAATCTGACTCCAAAAGCAAAGGCCATAAAAGCAAAATTAACACTAAACACTAAAAAGCTTCTGCACAGCAAAGGCACCATCAACAAATTGAAAAGGCAACCCTTAGATTTTTTCAGTCTCCTCATGGTCTCCCCTCAGGCCTGTGGGCTGAGAGAAGATTCTCTCCCTGGGGCAGGCGGAGGGTCAGGTCTGCTCCTTCCTGGTGAAGCCCTGGGTCCTGCAGGTGCTGGGCTCATGGGGAGGGGTCCTCGACTGCCTACTGAGTCACAAAAGGTTGCCTAAAGGAAAGCAGGAGAATTGAAAATCCAGAGAACAGGGGCACTGACCTTCCCTCTCTGCCCCCCAGATTTCCTGTGGAGCCAAATATCCTCTTGTTTTCTCAGTGGGAGTTCCTGGTAGGACTCCACCCAAACCAAACAGCAGGGCTAAAGGGTTAGAAAAGCAAATAAGGCTTTCAGCAAGAAGATTTCCTTCACTCCTCTCTTGGATGGACTCTTCATACTCAGCTCAAAGCTTCAGCTGGAATGTCTCTGCACAAAATGAATCTCAGAAGGAAACTCAGTGTTGCTTCCTAGAGGCTTGGATTTGCAAAGGCTTCCTGTTTGATGGAGGCTGTTTTTGGTACTTAAGCTCTTTCTAGCTTTTACTTCTGACCTAGTGAGTTGTTTTTTTTTTAAAGAATATCTTTATAGAGGTATTTTTATATAGTAAAATGCACAGATCTTAAGAACAGAGTTCAAACCACTGTGACAGATACACTCATGTAGCCCATATCCCTATTCTGTCACCCCAGAAACTCCCCAGACAATCCCCCTACCCTTGGCCCCTGGGGGACTGTTCTGAATTCCATCACAACACATTACTTTTGCCAATTCTGGAACTTCATGTCAATGAAATTGTACAATATGTGCTCTTTTGTGTCTGGCCTTCCACTTGGCATAATGTTTGTGAGATTCACTGGTGTCATTCCTTTTTATGGTTGAGTTAGTATTCCACTATTTCAATATCTTACTTTGTTTCTTCACTTTCCTTTTGATAGTCACCTGAGCTGTTTCCAGTTTGGGGCATTAGTGATAAGGCTCCTGTGAACATCCTTGCACAAGTTGTTTTGTGGGCATAGGTTTTTATTTATCTTGGGTGAATACCTAAAAGTAGAATGGCTGGGCCACGTAGTAAGTGTATGTTTATTGACTATTTTATTATAGGAAACTGCCACACTGTTTCCAACATGGCTGTAATGGTTACACTCCCTTGAGCAGCACTCCACCGCCTCACCACCACTCTGTGCTGTTGGTCACTTTCTTTTTTTCTTTCGTTTTTTTAAAGGCTGCTTTTTTTTTTTAAAAGAGCATTTATTTATTTATTTATTTAGTTAGTTAGTTAATTTTTGGCTGTGTTGGGTCTTAGTTGTGGCACGCGGGACCTTCACTGAGGCACACGGGATCTTTCCTTGCGACATGCGGGCTCTTCCTTGCGGTGCGTGGGCTTCTCTCTAGTGTGGCGCATGGGTTCCAGAGCGTGTGGGCTCTGTAGTTTGCAGCATGCAGGCTCTCTCATTGAGGCGTGCGAGCTGGGCAGTTGTGGCACACAGGTTTAGTTGCCACGTGGCATGTGGGATCTTACTTCCCTGACCAGGGATCGAACCTGTGTCCCCTGCATTGGAAAGAGGATTCTTTACTACTGGACCACCAGGGAAGTCCCTGTCGGTCACTTTCATGTTGACCATTGTATGTAGCAGGTAAGTCCTGCTGCCTGCTGGGGTTTTAATGTGCGTTTTCCCACTGTGATCTAGTGAATTTTAAAGAGGCTTCAAGAATTCTGCCCAGGCCAGCCACCTCCCACACTTCAGTCCACCCTTGCCTGAATGCGGCACGTAGAACCATAGGGATTCGCTCTATTCGGGGTACATTCATGGGGCCTGCAAGTGTGAGGCAGTGCTGGGGACATGGGGCCCTCCCCCAGGAGAGTACACTCCAGGTCAGGGGCAGCACCCTCTGTAAGGGGCAGATTCAGGCCATACAGTCTCTGTCATGATGCTCAGCTCTGCCGTGGATGTGTGAAAGCAGCCCTAGAGAAAATATAAAGGAATGAGTGTAGCTGTATTTGTAGGCACTGAAATTTGGATTTCATGTAATTTTCGTACATCATGAATTATTCTTCTTTTCACTTGTTACAATCATTTAAAAATGTAGGGCTTCCCTGGTGGCACAGTGGTTAAGAATCCACCTACCAATGCAGAGGACACGGGTTCGAGCCCTGGTCCGGGAAGATCCCACATGCCATGGAGCAGCTAAGCCCATGTACCACAACTACTGAGCCTGTGCTCTAGAGCCGACGAGCCACAACTACTGAGCCCACGTGCCACAACTACTGAGCCCGCACGCCTAAAGCCCTTGCTCTGCAACAAGAGAAGCCACGACAATGAGAAGCCCGCACACCACAACAAAGAGTAGCCCCTGCTCGCCACAACTAGAGAAAGCCCGCACGCAGCAACAAAGACCCAACGCAGCCAAAAATAAATAAATAAAATAAATAATTTTATTAAAAAAAAAAAAACTTAGACAGCGTTGCTAACTTGAGGGCCATATAAAAACAGGTGGTGGGCCAGCCTGGGCTGAGGGTGGGCAGAGGCAGCCCCCCGAGATGCAGCTCGAAACCAGGCCACAGGACCTTCACTGCAAATCCGCCCCTCCAGTGAGGGACTCCCCGGGATGAAGGCTGCAGAGGGCAAGATCCAGACCAGGGAGACCTGTGGATGTTGGTTGTGTGTCCTTCGCAGCCCCTCACAGCCCCACAGGCTCCACATTTCTGGGGCTCCTTCTCTCTCCCCACCCCCAGCTCTCTCACTGACCCCAGCTCTGACCACTTCCCTGTCTGCCTGGTCCCTTTGGGATGGGACACATGAGAATGCCTGCCTGCTGCAGTCGGGTGCCTGCCTTCACCTGTCCCCTCAAGTCCCCCAGACCCAGCCTGAGGACCTGCTAGGGAGGGGCTGAGACTGGTTTAGCAAGCTTACCTGGCTGGGGTTGTGGTTTGCAGGAGCTGTGCTGGGCTCAGCCCTCTGCTGAGGGGCTGTGCCTGGGTAGGATGGTTCTGGGGAGTGTCTGGGAGGCAGGGGAGCCCATGAGGAAACTACCACAGGAATCCCAGCAAGAGGACCCAAAAGAGCAGCTAAGGATGGACTAGATACACAGGGAATAAAATGGCTGGAGGACCCAGACTTCCTCTTGGAGGACCGGCTCCTGAGAGAGAGTCCTTGGGAGCTTGGGAAAGAAGGCAGGCCCACCAGGCCTGATGTTATTGGCACTGGATCTGTGAGCAAGCAGGAAGGCTTTGGCCTAAAGAAGGATCTGGAGGCCCGTTGGGTGTGGAGGGAGGGCAAGGAAACAGGATGAGCTGTGGAGAAAGATGGTGGAAGGCCCTGGGCCGCACCTGTGACCCACCCCCCTCCCGGGGCCCTGCTCCAGGACCACACCCACAGACACTCCCCACGGGGTAGCTCCCATGTGTGCAGTAATGAGCTTGCACACCACGTGTAATCAGAGCTTTTCCAGATGCCACGGATTCACCCACTCCCCCTCCCTGCTCACCCCTCCCTGCCAGCTATGTCCACCTCTAAGGCTCAGCACCATCCTAGGTCTGCAGGCCCAGAGATTGGCCAGTCTTAGAAACTCACGTGAGTGGAATCCTTCAGGCTGTGCTCTTTAGTGCTGCCTACTGTCACTCAGCATTGTTCGTCTGTGTATTGGACGTGGTCTGTCATTCTCATGGCTGGGGACTATGCAACTGTGGGAATATGCTACAGTTTATTTATCAGTCCAACATTGGTGGGCATTTGTGTGGTTTCCAGTTTGGGACTGTTTTGAATATTTGAATATTATGAGCATTTCTGTACATGCCTTTTGGTTGGTATAAGCATTCATTTCTGTTGGGTATTTTCTTTGGACTAGAATTGCTGGATCAGAAGGAGGTGTTTGTTTAGCTTCAGTGAATACTGCCAGTTTTTCAATGTTAAACCAACCTGTAAAGACTCTCCTTGATGCAGAGACCCCAGAGGCCAAGATAGGATCAGGAAGGAGCAGTGGGAGCAGCACTGAAGCCAGGGACCCGAAGACGGCCCTGGGGAACAGCAGCGGTGGCGCTAGTGGGTGTAGACCGGAGGGTTGCTGGTGAGAGTGAGCAAGAGGGCCCCAGATGAGGACCTGCAGGTAGCAACCAGGTGAGCAGCTTTAGGGAGGGGGAGGAGCAGGAGGAGACACCGTCTCAGCGAGTGGACATGAAGAGAGTTGCTGGCAGGACCTCATCCTCAGCTCTGGAAGTTGAGAAACTCAGCAATACTCCTTCACCCAGGGGTAGGTAGGTGCTTGGCCCCTCCAGGAGGCCCCTCCCACCCTGCGACCCCGCCCTTCCTCAGGCCCCGCCCCGCATGTGGTCCGGCGCAGCGCGCAGGCGCACCCTCGGCACCTCCCTTTCTCGCCTCGCAGCGCAGTGCGCAGGCGCGGCGTGGCAGCCGGCGAAGCTGCAGCATCCTCCGTGCGGGCGTGTCTCCGCGGCTTATCTTGCCCTCCTCCTCCTCGTCTTCCTCGGACTGCCGGCGCGATGGCGAAGCCGCTGACGGACGGCGAGAGGCGGAAGCAGATCAGCGTGCGCGGGCTGGCGGGGCTGGGCGACGTGGCCGAGGTGCGGAAGAGCTTCAACCGGCACCTGCACTTCACGCTCGTCAAGGACCGCAACGTGGCCACGCGCCGCGACTACTACCTGGCGCTGGCGCACACGGTGCGAGACCACCTGGTGGGCCGCTGGATCCGTACGCAGCAGCACTACTACGAGCGCGACCCCAAGGTGAGGCGGCACCGGGGTGGGGAGAGACCCCCGGTGAGGAGGGACCTCCCCCCGAGATGGGGAGAGACCCCCCCCAAGTGAGGATAGACCCACGGGTGAAGAGAGACCCCCTAATATGGGGAGCGACACCCCGCCCCCCACCCCCAGTTGAGGAGAGACCACCGGGTGAGGCGGCCCCGCACACGGCGTCGCCTAACCCTCACCTCCCGTGCTGGGCGGCCTGGAGCCCTGCGGTTGGGGCCTGCTGTCCGGGCGGGCAGAGATGGGGGGCGTCACTGGGAAGCCTGCTGAGGAGAAGGAGCCCTCAGTGATGGGCTCTGCCTTCCAGGCGCTCACACCTGCCTTGAAGAACTTCACTTAGCTTAAGGTTGGCCGACGTTAAGGAATTGTTTATTCTTTTTACATTTTACACACATGTAGGTTTATGGTAGAAAAGTACAAAATACACGAGAGAAAATTTGCTCATCACCTCCGTTATTAACTGTGTTAAAATATAGGTGCATGTCCTTCTACATCTTTTCCTGTTCTTGAATATATATGCACACTTTTAAAAAGCATGTTGTATATACAATTTTGTGGCTCTTCTGTTTCATTCATCAACATTTGTAGCTTTTTCAACAGCTTTCCAAGTAAGTAAATATGATTCTCCAAAGTGGTAGTTATCAGTTTGATGGGTATGGGCTTGGCCAGGCCCCTGATACCAGTTTTGTTTGTTTGGTTTTTTGTTTTTGTTTTTTTCCTCTTGACCATGGAGAGTTTTATCCTTTCTACTATACTAATGTAGAGTGAAAAGTGGTGAGGAAAGGACACACTTGCAGGCCTGAAGCCAATTTGCAAAGATTTGACTTGCAGTGTACACCTGAGCACTGGGTAGTTGCTTTGTTGATAGTATTTTACAGTATTTTTGTAGGGCGTTAAGAAATGTTTAATAATTGCTAAGTCTGAGATTGGTTGCTTTTCCAAACTTATTCTGGGGCACTCTTTTTTTCTAAAAGAGAGGTGGTAAAAAGGACAGATTTGTTAGAATACCAACTAGGATCTTCATATTTAGTATGCAAGACAGTGAAGAAAGAAGCGGCACCAAATGGCTGAAACAGTTTATTTCAACAAGGGCTTGGGATGACTTTGCCAGGGAAACTGGCCAACAGGCAGTGGCTCCCCCAGAATTCCCTGCTGATGGCAGAGCTCTGATTTGCAATATCATTGTTATTCATGTAGCAGGTGACAAGATACATCTCTGACGGCACATTCAAGGGTATTTCCCTGCAGCTGGACCAGAACCCACCGCAACACCGTGGGGTCCCACTAGGGTGTTTATCTATATTTAGATCCTGAAAAGGCTAGTGATGGGCTCAGGGATTACGGAAATCACCTTTTTCATGAACAGGATTAAATCCCTCTAACAAAACAGGTTTGCTTATCCTCACTGATTGCTATGGTGGCTATAGGTGTAAACATTTCTCTTCTTTAAAGCCACACAGCCTGTAAGTGGGAGGTTGTTTGCTTGTCCTGGATAGGAAGGTCATTTGAAAGTGGAAACTTGGAATTTGAGCGCTTCAGTCTGGCTAATTCATGTTGAAAATAAGCTCATCATCTCCTTTTTCTGCAAAAGTTACATGTTTGCTGGTAAAGGACAAGAAACAAGCCCCAGGAGGATCAGAGCTGAGAGGACGTGGAAGGTCTCCCAATAATAATGCTGCAGAGCCACATCCCCAGCCTAAGAACGGCTTCAAGGATGTGTACCACTGCACTGCAGACTTAGGCAGCCTGACGATCTAAACAATAAGTTAAAGTGCTTTTATTTAATATTTTTATTTACTTTAAAACAGTTACGCAAGTCCTTGTGATTATTGGGGAAAAAATTAGAAAACACAGATAAGCCAAAAGGAAAAAATTAACTGTAATCTCACCACCTAGTGGTAACACTGTAAATGCTACAAACATCTTGTGTTCCACATCTCTTTTTCTGTGCAGGTAGAAACATTTGTTTTTATTACACAAAATAGTATAGTGCTATGCTGCACCTATTGTTTCATAACTCTCAAGCATTCTATTTTTGGTAATAGTAGAAACAGTTGAAGCTCAGTGCTCAGAGGAAGAGTTCTCAAGTAAGCTGCCTGGCAAATCAGCAAGTCAAAAAATCTGGCTAAAATTAAGACGTCTGCTCTTGGCAGGAGGCAGGCTTAATTCTAAAGACGGCTCCAGGAGTCTCTGAAGTGATGGCAAGGTCAGGACTCCACTGCAAACTCAGGGACGGAAAAGAGCTGGGTGGTGAGGGATGGCTCACAGAAATCCATGCTCCTCAAGTCCTGGCTTTACCATTTGGCCTGTTTGACCCTTGGGCTTGGGTGGACTTCTTAACCTTTCTTGGTCTCAGTTTCTTCATCTTTAAAATAAGGAAGGTCAAGCTAGGTAATCCATCCCTGAGTACCTTGCTGTTCTAAAACATTATAGCTTTGTGTTTGCTGATAAAATGTTTCGATTTTATATTAGCATTCCATCCAAAAAGAATTTGAGAATGCTTAAGCAAGATAATGCTGCAAAGGTTTCAACTTCATAGAAGACCTCAAAGAGAAAGTTGGGGCAAGACAGTAAGGGTAGGAAAGTGGGTTAAGTTCAAATGCATGGTCAGGACACAAAATGCAGATGTAAGTTCTGGCAACCAAAGCAAATTGCAGATCATGCCCAGTTATGGGAGTCATGGAATCTCTGCAGTAGGTGCGAGATTTCTTCCATGGGTCTTTAAAGCAGACATTGTACTATGTGGACAGCTGGCCTGATTACATCCCTGTAGTGGATGGACTGGCCAGTTTACTATGGCTCTTCCGCATGAGCTCTTGGCATAACCATAATGGTGGACTAAGGAAAGGAGCTCTACCACTGGGTCCAAACTGCTGTCCTAAATATTTCTGGTAAGATAATCATGATGAATACAATTAATCTTATGGTTTGGCTGGATCTGGGAGTTAAAGGAAGATGATCTAGAGCAGTTTTTTGTTGCCTTGGCTGCACACAACCCCTACCTCTGAAATTTTGTTTTAATTAGGCAGGAGTGGGTCCAGCACTGGGATCTTTTTGACCCACTCAACTGTTCTGATGTGTTTGCCCTCATCTGTGTGAAGTTGACCTTGTATCCCATGGGCAAGCTTCCCTGATAGCAGAGAGCTCAGAGTTACTTTCTCTGGCCAGAAGCTGGGGAGGGGCAGATGTTTTGTGTTGCTGATTACCCTGACAGCTTGCCAAATGGAAGGTAGGCTGAAGCTGTCAATTATGAGATTAGGAAGCTTTGGGTGTGTGCCGTGATTTTTCTTAGAAGACAGTCTAGCCTCTGCTCGTGAAGGCTGTGATGGTTAATTTTGTGTGTCAACTTGGCTGGGCTGTGGTGCCCAGATATTTGGTCAAATATTTTTCTGGTTGTTTGTGTGAAGGTGTTTTCTAGATGAGATTAACATTCAAGTCAGTGGATTTTGAGGAAATTAGATTGCCCTCTGGAATGTAGATGGGCCTCTAATCATTTGAAGGCCTGAACAGAACAAAGACTGATACCCCCACCATACCCACCTCCCCTCTCTTCCTCTCCACATCCCTCCCCAGCCAGAAGGAATTTTCTGGCAGAAGGCCTTTGGACTCCAAATGCCGCTCCTTCTTGGGTCTTCAGCCTGCAGGCTCACCCCAGCAGATTTTGGTCTTGGACCCCCATGATTATGTGACCCAATTCCCTTAAAATAAATCTCTGTGTATATATCCTGTTGATTGTGTTTCTCTGGGGAACCCTGACTTATACCCAGGTGCTGTGGATGGCTAACCCTTTGTATCTTTATGAAATATTGTAATCGATCTCATTTCTACATCCTAGCCCTTTATAGATGATTTTTTAAACGTTTATTTTATGTGATTTCAGACTTTTACAAGTTGCAAGAATGATACAAAGAATTCCCATATGCTCTTTATCCGGATTCCCCAAACATGAAACATTTTTAACATGTTTGTTATGTGTTTCTCTCTGTATAAATACATTTTTTTCTGTGAGCCATTTGAAAGTAAGTTTTAGACTTGATACCCCTTTCCCTCTGAAAACTCAAATGTGTGACTCGGAAAATCAAGGAGATTCCCTTATACAACCAGAGCATTTGGAAAAAACTCAGGGTGTTCACACCAACACGGTGTTGTCACCTGCAGACCTTACTCAACTTTGTCGGCTGTGCTGCTGATAAGAAATACAAGGAAGAAAACTGAGAGAACTTTACACATCTTTCCAGATATACCTCCTTTTTTCCTGCCCATTAAACAGAGCAGGCTGTAACCCATATGGAAACCCACACATTTTAAGACATGAAGCAGGTAAACAGCAGGCAACAGATAGCTGGCTCTTTTCTACCTTGTAGAGAATGGGGCTCTTAGGATATGGCGAAGGGAAGAGAAATGAACACAGAAATTTAGAAAGGTAATTGGACAACTGAAAACTCTGGTTAAATTTCCTCTAAGATCAGGAACAAGACAAGGTTGCCCACTCTCACCACTATTATTCAACATAGTTTTGGAAGTTTTAGCCACAGCAGTCAGAGAAGAAAAAGAAATAAAAGGACTCCAAATCGGAAAAGAAGAAGTAAAACTGTCACTGTTTGCAGATGACATGATACTATACGTAGAGAATCCTAAAGATGCTAACAGAAAACTACTAAAGCTAATCAAGGAATTTGGTAGAGTAGCAGGATACAAAATTAATACACAGAAATCTCTTGCATTCCTATATACTAATGATGAAAAATCTGAAAGAGAAATTAAGGAAACACTACCATTTACCATTGCAACAAAAAGAATAAAATATCTAGGAATAAACCTACCTAAGGAGACAAA
>NC_041227.1:41305478-41322499 GCF_002837175.3 Physeter macrocephalus | reverse complement strand
ATACACTACCAAATGTAAAATAGATAGCTAGTGGGAAGCAGCTGCATAGCACAGGGAGATCAGCTCAGTGCTTTGCAACCACCTAGAGGGGTGGGATAAGGAGGGTGGGAGGGAGACGCAAGAGGGAGGGGATGTGGGGATATATGTGTACGTATAGCTGATCCACTTTGTTATACAGCAGAAACTAACACAACATTGTAAAGCAATTATACTCCAATAAAGATGTTAAAAAAAAAAAGTCTGGTTAACAATGCCTTCAACAGGATCTTCTGGAATAGGAATTATATGTAATTTCAGTTTTAGCTGAGTGTCTTTTCTCAGCCTTGAAACACCTTTTTTTTTAAAAGGTGAAAGTAGCTCTGTTGAAAACACCGACTTATAACACTGAGCCACAAGTGTAGTTTGACATGGTCCAGAACGCTAACTATAAATTGATTAGGCTCTGGCTATCTGTCAGGGACAAGGTGGCCTCCATGATTATCTGGCTCTGGGATGGGGTGAGTAGACGCTTTGTAGAGCTTAATGGCACATAAGGTGGAAGGCAGAGGACTGTGACACTGACGTCATGTAGCACAAAGTGAATTTGTTCCCTGCAGAACTAAGTGATCTCTGAGTGTAAAATCCCTGTAGATTTTACAGGGATAAAATACTGTGATTTTATCATATTTTACATTTTCCAAGTTGACTTTGTGCAAACAGACCTGCGTTCTACTCCTAGGTACCAGTACCTAAAATAAAAAACGAAATTCGTGGTCCACATTGAGACACAGCCCACCAGTTAGGGGAAGCCAAGGTTCCCTGGCACTTCGCTCTGAAAGAAAGTGCGAGTGTGACTTCATAGGTTGGGCCTTAAGAGGTGTGGTAGATGAAACTCAGCATCCTCACACAAGCACAGTAGTGGTTTTATAAAGCTTTTTCCTCCAAAAAGCCCCTCAGACACAGTGGCGTGTACGTGGGTACATGCTCAGTGAGGACAGGGGTGGAAGGGCCCCTCCCCCCAGCAGCCCTCCTCTCGCTGAGCTGCTCAGGCAGGGCGGCAGGCTGGAGGTGGCCTCAGTGCCTCTGTAGAAGCTGGGGGGCCCAGCAGAGCTGACTTCTGTGTTGGGTCAGTGGTCAGTGTCCCTGTGTCATGTCAGGGCCAGCTCTGGCTGGCAGGAGCCACTCTGTGCTGCGAGAGGGCAGCTCGTGGGTTAAGATGCTGCTGCGGCACCGACAGAATCTGATAGACAAGAGGAGTGAGGCTGCGTGTTTCTGGCGCAGGCGGACACCTTCCTGGCCAGATCTGCCTGTAGAATCAGGTTCTTGCTGGTGGTGAAGTCGATTGCCCCAGTCTGTGCTTCGATGCCCTGAGTGTTGAAAGTTCTTTCTTTCCTGTTCTGCAGAGTGTTCAGACCCTTCTGTTAAACAAGGACTCTAAACACACTTTTAGGAGAGGGAAAAGAAATTGGAGGTCTCTGAAAGTCCAATTCTATGTATTAATCTCGGTTGTATAGAGAGCAAAATGAAAGCTCTACCTATTGACATTAAACTCCATTTTCACAGAGTTCATTAACTCCTGAGATTCTTTAGGAGATTAATATGTTGTATAATGTTTGTGTTGATCATATTTTCATCTGTGTCGAAGAGCTTTGTTTATGCTTTTCTGTGATGTTACCTGTTGGTGTGAGCTTTGCATGTAATAAATAAACTCAATTTATAAAAAACTTAAGGCTGCCTCTAGGCCGTTTAACACTTGTTACAGCCATATTGCAAAGAAGGGACTCTGCAAGAAAGATCAGTGACCTAGTTCAGGCCTGCAGACAGCCCCCCCCAGAGCTGTGTGGCAAGGTTAAGGGGTCCCTGCTGTTCTCAGGCTCAAGCAGGTGAACATCTGGTTCTCGATTGCCACCCCTGAGCTGGGAGGCTCTGTCCAAGGTTGCACAGATGGCGCCGGGGAGGCTGGAGGGGCTGGAGAGGTAGGAAGGGGCTGGGCCGGGCCTGCGATGGCCTTGGGCCTGCAGCAGCAGAGTTTGGGCCTGGCAAGGAGCTGGCCCTTTGCAGGTGGTTTTTTTCCAGAATTGTCACCCTGTTCTTTAGGTTCCACACCCCTCCCTGAAAATCTGGCCAGGTGAGGGGACCAGCAATGCCGAGTCCCAGGTAGGCATGGTGCTATCAGAGACATAAAGTGACCAGGCCGCCCCACCGGCCGCTGCAGGAGCTGGGATGGGACCCAGTCTACGTGGTTCAAAATCTGTGCACGTCATTGGCCGGCTTCTCAAGTGCCTTCTTCAGTTTGATGGTTTCACGCTGAACCGTCTTAAGGAAACTGGGGAAAACAAATCAACACATGTGAGGAAACAATAAAAGTTCTCAAGTCACACAGACAAAAACAGCAACAGAAAACAAGGCACAGACCCTGAGTCCAGAGCTCCAGCCAAGTACAACCTGCAGCGGTGTCTGGCGCAGAGCTGACTGTGGTCGGTCCTTTCTGAGTGGGCAGTTCTGGGGGGACCCTGGATGCCATGCTGCTCCTGCTGCCCTCTTGTTCAGGATGTCGCAGGAGGCTGCCCGGGTAGGTTTACAGAACTAAATACATAGCTGAACCCTGGACACCCATGTTGAACTTGGGAGGAAGATGAAAGAGATTCAGAGGCTTTAAGACTAGGCCCAACATTTTATCCCTCAGCACCCATCTCTTAGAAAAAGAGATAATCAGGCTTCCCTGGTGGCGCAGCGGTTGAGAGTCCGCCTGCCGATTCAAGGGACACGGGTTCGTGCCCCGGTCCGGGAAGATGCCACGTGCTGCAGAGCGGCTGGGCCCGTGGGCCATGGCCGCTGAGCCTGCGTGTCCGGAGCCTGTGCTCCGCAACGGGAGAGGCTACAACAGTGAGAGGCCCGCGTACCGCAAAAAAAAAAAAAAAAAAAAAAAGAAAGATAATCAAGCTATTTTCATAGTGCCAGTTAAAAGTTGGAAACTTTAGCAGAAAGATCGAACTACAACTTTTAAAATACATATTTATAGTTAAAGGCAAAATAAAAACATCTTGATCATATCCCTGACCTGCCAACTTTTTTTTTTTTTTAATATTATTTATTTATTTTTGACTGTGTTGGGTCTTAGTTGCGGCACTCGGGATCTCTCATTGTGGCGCGCAGACTTCTCTCTAGTTGTGGTGCACAGGTTCCAGAGCGCGTGGGCTCAGTAGTTGCAGCGCATGGGCTTAGTTGCCCTGTAGCATGTGGGATCTTAGTTCCCCGACCAGGGATCAAACCTGCGTCTCCTGCATTGGAAGTCGGATTCTTTTTTTTTTAAATTTAATAAATTAATTTATTTTTGGCTGCTTTGGGTCTTCATTGCTGTGCATGGGCTTTCTCTAGTTGCAGCGAGCGGGCTTCTCATTGCAGTGGCTCCTCTTGTTGCGGAGCACAGGCTCTACGTATGTGGGCTTCAGTAGTTGTGGCTCATGGACTCAGTAGTTGTGGCTCTCAGGCTCTAGAGTGCAGCCTCCGTAGTTGTGGCATATGGGCTTAGTTGCTCTGCGGCATGTGAGATCTTCTCGGACCAGGGCTGGAACCCGTGTTTCCTGCATTGACAGGTGGATTCTTTTTTTTTTTTTTTTTTTTTTTTTAATTATTTTTAAAGGTTTTTAAAAAAATTTATTTATTTACTTATTTATTTTTGGCTGCATTGGGTCTTCGTTGCTACACACGAGCTTTCTCTAGCTGTGGCAAACGAGGGCTACTCTTTGTTGCGATACGTGGGCTTCTCATTGCGGTAGCTTCTCTTATTGCAGAGCACGGGCTCTAGGCACGCGGGCTTTACTAGTTACGGCACAAGGGTTCAGTAGTTGTAGCTCACAGGCTTTAGAGCGCAGGCTCCGTAGTTGTGGCACACGGGCTTAGTTACTCTGTGGCATGTGGGGTCTTCCTGGACCAGGGCTCGAACCCGTGTCCCGGCATTGGCAGGTGGATTCCTAATCACTGGGCCACCAGGGAAGTCCTGGAAGGTGGATTCTTAACCACTGGACCACCAGGGAAGTCCCCTGCCAACTTTTTTTTAATATAAATCTGATTCTTTTTTAAAAAAAATTTATTTATTTATTCATTTTTGGCTGTGTTGGGTCCTCGTTTCTGCGTGTGGGCTTTCTCTAGTTGTGGCGAGGCGGGGGCCACTCCTCATCGCGGCGCGCGGGCCTCTCACTGTCGCGGCCTCTCTTGTTGCGGAGCACAGGCTCCAGGCGCGCAGGCTCAGTAGTTGTGGCTCACAGGCTTTGTTGCTCCGTGCCCTGCCAACTTTTTATAAAACCTCTTGGGAGAATCCCAGAAATAGGCATGGCCTTCATGTGTGCCTAGAAGAAAGGAATAGCTGCTCAAAACATTCACTCACTCTCTCGGACAGCTGGGTGTTGTCGTCTCAGTGTGTTTTCACGTTGATTACTAAGCCCCATCTAGAGGGAGGTATGGTACCATGCTATCGGAACCCCATATAATAATAAATCAGTTCAAGTGTAGAGTAAATAGCGTCCAGAACGATGAAAAGTCAGGAGGAAGCAATGGGCCGTGAGCAGCAGTGACAGCGGTGGTGGAGCAGAGGACACCTCTGCAGAATTACTCGTTACACTGCGACGTGTTTGTGATTTAAAGGACGCTGGAATTTTTTTTGTATGTAAGCATGTTCTTTCAATTTGTAGATTTAATATATATGTAACGTTTTCTTAAATTACATATTGAAAAATTTTTTAACATTTTATTCATTTTCTTTCTTCAGGAACACTAATTATGCAAATGTTAAGTATTCTTTGTCTTCTGTATGGGTGTTTTTCTCTCCAGTCCTCTTCACGATTTTCCCCCACTTTGCTCACTTTTCCAGCCAGCTTTTTGTTTTCAGCTGTGCCACTGTTTTGCATTCAGTGCTGCCTCCATTTCTGTGGTGGTTTTATCTCTTATTTATTTTACTTCTTTCCCGTGCTTGGTTGAGTCCCTTTGTTACCTTATCAGTGTTTCTTGATGTCTTAGATGGGTCTGTGTTTATGGATTTCATGTGGCCCTTGGTAAATGTTGGGTGTTCTTTGCCTGTTGTATTTCCTGTCTGTTCTGTTTTTCTTCTCAGGGTGTAGACCCTGAGCTCCATCTCTGAGTGGAGGGGATTCTTCCTGAGCCAGTTGCTTGCAGCTGGATGATGGGGCAGGGCCTGCTGTGTGCAGCATGGAGGGAGCAGCCCCTCCTGGTTCCCAGTTTTGTGGTGTGTGTGTGTGTGTGTGTGTGTGCGCGCGCGTGCGCGCGTGCACAGGCACACTGGTGTTAGTGAGTGTGCGCCGTGGGTGTGAATGCATGTACACGTGTGGGTGTGTGAGTGGGCACGCATGTGAGTGTAAAGTGCTTTGTCCTTTCATCGGCCTCAGAAGGCAGAGACCAGCAGTGGACAGTCACCCTCATCCCTCCCCTGCAGCTTGGTGGTGAAGTGGTACAAGGGGCAGTTTCTGGCTGAGTTCTGCCTCCCTCAGTTTCCACCTCTGTTTTCCTAGGGTCAGTGAGTTTTAGGGAGAAGTGGGCAGAGACATTTTTATCCTACCACCTTTACAACTGGAAGTATTCTATCTTACATACAATATTTATTGAGATAAAATTCAGATACCATACAATTTACCCATTTAAAGTGTACAGTTTATTCAGTGGTTTTGGTATATTCAGAGTTGTGCAACCATCACCACAGTCAGTTTTATAACATTTTCATTACCCCAGAAAGAAACCCCACGCTTTTTAGCTGTTACCCACCCTAAACTCCCTGTCCGCCTGTCTTAGGCAACTACTAATCTACTTTCTGTTTCTGTAGATTTACCTGTATTCCATATAAATGGAATCATACAATATGTGGTCTTTTGTGACTGGCTTCTTTCATTTAGCATAATGTTTTCTAGGTTCATTCTCATTGTAGCTTTATCAGTACTTGATTCCTTTTTATGGCCGAATAATATTCCACCATATGGATATATCACATTTTATTTATCCATTCATAAGTTGGTGGACATTTGAGTTGTTTTCACCTTTTGACTATTAAATACAAATCTTTTAGTGGACACAGGGTTTCATTTCTTTCGGGTATATGTCTAGGAGTGAAATTGCTGGGCCAAATGGTAAACTGTTTAACTTTTGAGGACCTGCCAGACTGGTTTCCAGAGAAGCTGTACCGTCTTACATTCTCATCAGCTAGTTTTCAGATCCTTGCTAACCATTTGTTATTATCTGATGGCTTTTTGATCATAGTTGTACTAGTGGATGTGAAGTGGCATCTCATTGTGCTTTTGATTTGCATTTCCCTTATGATTCATGATGTTAGGCATCTTTTCATGTGCTTATTGGCAATATGTATTTTCTTTGTAGAAATGTCTGTGCAGATCCTTTGCCCAACCTACCACTGGGCTGTCTTTTATTATTGAATTGTATATATATATTCCTGATACAGATCTGTTACCAGCTATGTGATTTGCAAATATTTTCTCCCAGAAGAACAGAGCTGGAGGTATCACGCTGTGACTACAGTCACAAAGCTACAAAGCTACAGTCATCAAAACGGTATGATACTGCAACCTAAATGTCCACTGACTAATGAATGGGTAAAGAAGATGTGGTACATATATACAATGGAATATTACTCAGCCATAAAAAAGAATGAAGTAATACCATTTGCAGCAACATGGATGGACCTAGAGATTATCATACTAAGTAAAGTAAGTCAGACAGAGAAAGACAAATATCATACGATATCACTTACATGTGAAATCTAAAAAAAAAATGATACAAATGAACTTATTTATAAAAAGGAAACAGACTCACAAACATAGAAAACAGACTTATGGTTAACAAAGGGGTAAGGGGGGTGGGGGAGGGATAAGTTAGGAGTTTGGGATTAACATATACACACTACTACATATAAAATAGATAATCAACCGGGACCTACTGTATAGCACAGGAAACTCTACTGAATATTCTGTAATAACCTATAAGGGAAAAGAGTCTGAAAAAGAATATATATATGTATAACTGAATCACCCTGAAACTAACACAACATTGTAAATCAAGTATACTCCAATAAAAAAACAAAAACAAACAAACTAACAAAAACTAGTATGATACTGGTGCAAAAACAGACACATAGATCAGTGGAACAGAATAAAGAGCCCAGCAATAAACACACCCACTTAACGGGCAGTTAATCTAGGACATAGGAGGCAACAATATGCAATGGGTAAAAGACAGTCTCTTCAACAAGTGGTGCTGGGAAAACTGGGCAGCTACATGTAGAAGAATGAAATTAGATCATTCCCTCACACCATATACAAAAATAAACTCAAAATGGATTAATGACCTAACTGTAAGACCAGATAATATAAAACTCCTAGAATAAAACATAGGCAGAACACTCTTTGACATAAATTTTAGCAGTTTTGTTTTTAATCTTTCTCTTAAGGCAAAGGAAACAAAATAAAAAATAAACAAATGGGACCTAATTAAACTTAAAAGCTTTTTTTGCACAGCAAAGGAAACCATTGACAAAATGAAAGACAAGACCTACTGAATGGGAGAAAATATTTGCAAATGATACGACCAGTAAGGGGTTAATATCCAAAATATATAAACAGCTCATACAACTCAATATTAAAAAAAAAAAAAAAAACTGATTGGAAAATGGGCAGAAGACCTGAATAATCATTTTTCCAAAGAAGACATACAAATGGCCAACAGGCACATGAAAAGATGCTCAAAATCACTAATCATCAGAGAAATGCAAATCAAAACCACAATGAGATGTCACCTCATACCTGTCAGAATGGCTATCATCAAAAAGACCATAAATAACAAATGTTGGCGAGAATGTGGAAAAGAGGGAACCCTCCTACACTGGGAACGTAAATTGGTGCAGCCACTATGGAAAACAGTATGGAGGTTCGTTAAAAAACACAAAGTGTAACTGCCTTATGACCCAGCAATTCCACTCCTGGGTATATATTCGAAGAAAATGAAAACACTGATTTGAAAAGATATTTTCACTGTTTACAATAGCCAAGATATGGAAGCAACCTAAGTGACCATCAACATATGAATGGATAAAGAAGATGTGGTCAATATACACAGTGGAATACTACTCATAAAACAATATACATCCAAAGAAAATTAAAACACTAATTCAAAATTATGCACCCCAGTGTTCATAGCAGCATTATTTACAATAACCAAGATGTTGAAACAATCTAAGTGTCCATCAGTAGATGAATGGATAAAGAAGATGTGATATGTATATCACAGTGGCATATTACTCAGCCATAAAAAGAAGAATGGATAGACTTGGAGGGTATTATGCCAAGTGAAACAAGTCAGACAGAGAAAGACAGATACTGTATGTTATCACTTATATGTGGAATCTAAAAAATAAAATGAATGAATATAACCAAACAGAAATAGGCTTGAATATACAGAGAACAAACATGGTTACCAATGGGAAGAGGGAAGAGGGGAGGGGCAAGATAGGGGTAGGGGATTAAGAGGGACGAACCCCTATGTATAAAATAAATAAGCTACAAGGATATATTGTACAGCACAGGGAAATATAATAATTTCAAATGGAGTATAATCTATCAAAATTGTGAATCATTATGTTGTACACCTAAAACGAATAAAATATTGTAAATCAACTATACTTCAATTTTTAAAAATTTCCCCATTTTTGTGGGTTGTCTTTTTTACTTTCTTAATTGTATCAAATGTTTTAAATGTTGATGAAGTCCAGCTTATCTGTTTTTTCACTTGTGCTTTTAATGTCATGTCAGAAGAAACCATTGCCTAATCCAAGGTCACAAAGATTTACCCCTATGTTTTCTCCTAAGAGTTTTATAGTTTTGGCTCTTACATTTATGTTCTTGATCCATTTTGAATGAATTTTTTGCGTATGGTATGAAAGAGGAGTCCGACTTTCTTCTTTTGCTTGTGGATATCCAGTTGTCCTAGCACCATTTGTTGAAAAGACTATTCTTCCCCACAGAATTATCTGGGCACTCCTGTTGGAAATCAGTTGACCATAAATGTGAGGGTTTATTTTGGACTCTCTGTGCTCTTCCATTGCTCTGTGTGTCCTTCTTTATGCCAGTATAGTCTCACTGACAGTAGTTTTGTAGTAAGGTTTGAGATTTGTGTGAGTCCTCCACTTTTGTTTTCTTCTTCAAGATTGTTTTGACTATTCCAGACCCCTTGCATTTCCATCTGAATGCTAGCATCAGCTTGTCACTCTGTAAGGAAGCCAGCTGGAATGTTGACAGGGATTGTGTTGAATTTGTAGATCATTTTGGGATTATTGCCATCTTCACAGCATTAAGCCTTCCAATCCATTGATATGGGATGTCTGTCCATGTACATAGGTCCCCTGCCTGTGTATTTTGCAAGTTGGGAGCCTCTTTCTACCTGGCCCATCCTTTCAGGCTGCTTCTTGGTTCTGAGGGGAGTAGTTTAAGAACAACTACAGTGAAGTGTGAAGTGATGGTGTGAATGCTGCTGGAAAAACCCAAAGGGCAGCACCACTAAAACGGCTGTTGGCTGGCAGACGGCCACCAGGTTTCCTCAGATGTTTCTGGTCAGCTGCTGGTCAGAATTCTAAGCAAGGTATAAGAAAGCACCTTCAGTGTGTCTCTGCCCAAATGGTGGGTTCTGAAGCTGCTGGTGCGGGGCTCAGCAGGTCGCCCTCTGCAGGTGTCTCCGTGAAGTGCACAGGCCCCAGCAGCCCTCTTGCCACCTGAGGAGAAGGAATCCAGACCTTTCTTCTCCCTGCATTCTGCAGCCCATAGGGAAATAGATTTTTTAGATTGTATATTTTGGAAATTTTATAGGAAAGGTAAAACCGTAGCGCAGCCAACACTCTGCCCTGGATTCACACCTGAGACCGAGACGTGTTCTCTCGTCATCGTGCACGTGCACAGCTCACAGATACACACCCTTTCAAGGCCTGGTTTTGCTCTTTTACGTTTTACTTAGAGGCAATATTAGATTGACAGAGGGTTGCAAATAGAGTATAGCATGCCCACGTGCCCTTCACGGCTGCCCCCAGTGGTAACATCCTGAGTGACCACAGCACAGGTATCAAAACCAAGAAGTTAGCGCTGGCTCAGCACTTCCTGTCAGTTCTTCCTCTGATGGCCTTTCTCTGTCCCGGACCTAATCCAGGGTCCTCAGGGCATTTAGTTGTCCTATTTCCTTAGTCTTCTGTCTGCAGTGGTTGTTGGTCTTTCCTTGTCCTCTGTGACCTTGACAGATCTGACGGGTGCTGGTCAGGCAGTTCCACAGATGTCCCTAACTTTGGGTCTGACCATTGCTTCTCACCGTCAGTCTGGGGTTGGGAGTTTTGGAAAGAAAACCGTGGAGGCGAGGTCCCCTTCTCATGACAGCATATCACCCGACCTGTTACTGGTGAAGTTAACCTTGATCATGTGGGGAGGGTGTCGTCACAATCCAAAATTGTGAATTTGCAGTTTTCCCTTTCCAGACTATTTGTCGGAAGGGAGTTGCCGTGACCAGCCCACCCTCAGCAGGAGGGGGATTGAGCACCACACCACCTCCTGGAGTGAAGGCTGTCAGAGAATTTGGGGGCATCTGCTAAAACCACCACGGTGATTAAGATTATTTGGGGGGATACACTTGGAGGGCTGTGCAGAATATCCATTCAGTCCCTAGAGCCACGGTGGTCACCTGCGCAGCTGTTACTGTGCTCTTCTTTCGGTGGTTTTCCATTCCTCCTATTCCTTCTGCATTTATTAATCAGAATTCTTCTGTAGGGAAGCGTTTTTCCCTTCTCTCATCAAGGGCTTACTCTTTTTTTTTTTTTTTTTTTGAGAGTTCTAGTTTTATTTTATTTTATTTTTTTGTCCGTGCTGTGCGGCACGAGGGATCTTAGCTCCCCAACCAGGGATCGAATCTGTGCCCCCTGCATTGGGAGCGTGGAGTCTTAACCACTGGACCTCCAGGGAAGTCCCAAGGCCTTACTCTTGACAGCTGGAGGCAGCACGGAGCCCTGTATGAGAGCAGGACTCTGCGGGCCAGATCTCAGCTCTGCCACTGCCTCCCGTGGCCCATTGGGTGGTCGTGTGGGCAGATGGCACCAGGCGTGGGAAGTGTTGAACCCTGCTTGGCCCCCAGCGAGTGTCATCACCTCGTTTACACGGAGGTTTACCTCTCAGTCCCCCAAAGCCAGCAAACAGTCAGCAGGTGGAAGTAGACGTGTTCATCCGTCTATCCCGTTGTGTTGACCATGCTGTTTGCGCTGAGTACTTAGTGCAGGTATCAGAAGCTGTTCATCCTGCAGGGCTGTTTCACCCCGAGTGAGTGATGTGGTCTCCTCCTCGAGAGCGTGGCTGGGAAGAGGCCCCGCCAAGCTCAGACCTGGCTCTATCTGTCCTGGGAGTCTGTTCCCCACTACTGCCCTGCCCTGCCTCCCTACCTCAGGCAGTGGTTCATTTCCATCCCCTTGGGGACTCCAGAAGGGCAGTGAACAGACTACTTTCGAAGGGCCCCCACTAGGGGTCTGCCCCTGGAAAGCTGAGGTTGGCCAAGGCCGAAGGGAGTGAGCCCATCTTAGGGACGTGCAGGTAAGTGCAGGGTTGACTGAGCGAAGCCCCTAAGAAGGTCTTCTCGGCACCGGAATCTTCTCGTGTGTGGGGTGGAACGCACAATCTAAGATGCTTCCTTTTGCTTCCTCAGCGCATCTACTATCTTTCCCTGGAATTCTACATGGGCCGCACACTGCAGAACACGATGGTGAACCTGGGCCTTCAGAACGCCTGTGACGAAGCCATCTATCAGGTATGGGTCCTTGGGGCCAGGCTGCTAGGTGGCCTCTCGTGGGCACTGAGTCTTAATCCAGGCCCTGCAGAAGTGAGCGCTGCCATCTGGGATGGGAGAAATGGCTCAGGTGTCGGGGAGAATGGGTTGGTGAGCGACACTCCTGCTCAAGGGGAGAAAACGCAAGGGGATGGGAGCTAATGCATTGGAGGGCACGGACTGGGGTGCATTGTGATGCCAAGGCTTGACGCTTCTAGACCTTTGCACTCCGTACCCCAACCCCAGGTGGGTTTACCACGTGGCAGAAATGGCTGGTATCGTCCCATTTCTCTCCACTTTATTGAGCCAGTGACTCTCACCGTCTGCTCCCCTCCCCCCCCCAAGACACTGGCCCTGCCCTCTAGTTATAAAATTGCCCTTTCTCCCCTACTCAGAGTAAACACTGCCTTTGCCTGAGCGTTCGTCTTTGACAGCTGTTCACTCAGAGGCCTCACCCTTTCACAGTTGATTTGCAGTTTTAGGGCAGAGCTGGAATTGGCTGTGTCTGTTTACTGTCTGTGTATCCCCCTGTGGACACCGTCTCCCTCCCGCACCGGACGCTCAGTGTAGGATTTCTAGAGTGTGAATGGGCAGCACCCCTGCCCTTTGCACGTATGTGGAAGGGTCCTCACCAGAGTCGTTCCTTCCCCCAGCAGCTGCCCCTGCCTTTGCTTTTGTTTGGTTTTGGTGTTGGGGTGGGAGGTGCTCTGGGGGCTTTGTTGGAAGCAGGGTGGTGTGAGCCTCCTGTGGCTGTCAGGCTCTGGCATCACAGGGGCTCCTGTCTTCCCTCCAGGACTTAGGGGAGCCAAGCATCTGGGGTAAGTAGTCTCAGTTGGCACAATAAAAACGTGGAAAAAAAAAATGACTCCCCCAAACAGGAACCTTAGGCTCACAGTTATCTAAAAAGATGGATGTCATCCTCCCACGTGATTTGTCATTTGAGTTTCATTTACTGACTGTGAATGTTAGAACATGTCTATAAGGACCACAGAACAGTGGCATTTACAGTTGTATAAAGCATTTCATTTTTTGAAACATTTTCTCTGTATATAATTCTTACAGATAGTAAATATTTTAGGGAATGTTTATACCATAAATATGCATTATCTGTTTATAATGTTTTTAAAATATTTACTTAAAATGGCTGTTTATTATTCCTGAAGCCAATTTTTTTTCTTTTTTTGGCCGCACTGCAGGCTTGTGGGATCTTAGTTCCCCGACCAGGGATTGAACCCTGGCTCTTGGCAAGGAGAGCACAGAGTCTTAACCACTGGACCACCAGGGAATTCCCTGTTTATAATTTTCACTACACAAATAAGATGTTAATTGTAGAAACTTAGAAAATACAGGGAGGCATATATCTTTTTAAACATTGTACATTTTTTTCCCCTAAAAGTGGTATTTCACTTGCCATTTAGCTTTTAATTAAGCTTGTGTTTGAAAAGTTTCCACGATGACAGAACTTGAGCATCTTCAGGCACATGTTTGCCTGGCCTTCCTTCCAGGCACAAGGCGGGTACCAGATGCTGTGGGTGGGACTGTCAGTGATGCAGGGCTGGAGGCCTCCTCCCTCCAGGCTCCCCAGTTATAGTGCAGTGTCAAAAATAAAACATGCTGGCACTGCATCACCCAGGGCTAGTTCTGGGAGCGGGTTACACTAAAAACTAGAAATTCAGAAGAAGCCACTATCTCCTGATTGAGCGATCAAGGACACATTTAAAATTTTTTTATTGTAGAAAACTTTATATATGGAAATTGAGTGACTGTTATGATGAACTTCTTCCACATACCATCACCTGGCTTCACCAGTCCTCAAGCCCAAGTCATGGCCGGTCTTGTTTCCCTTATGCCCCCACCACTCCCAGATTGTTTAAGCCAATGTCAAATATAATATTGCACTTGTAAATATTTCAATGGATATTTTTAAAGATAGGGTCATACCATTGTGACCTCTAAAATATTAACAATTCTTTAATATCAGTTTTTCAGGCAGTGTACAAATTTCTCTGATCACCTTAAATTTTTTTTAAGTAGTATGTTCAGAAACTTAGTTGCATTTGGTTAATATATCTCTTAAATCTCTCTTAATCTATGAGCGTTTCCTCTTTTTTAATTTGTCTGCCTTGCAGTGTATTTGTTGAAACTGGGTTTGTTCTGTAGAGTGTCCCCAGCTTGTGTTTAACCTGCTGCTTTGTCCAAAGGATGTCTCGGCACTTCTACTCAACATTGTACTGATGGAGCTGGGGCATTTAGCCAAGGAAATGAAATAAGAGGTATCCACATTGGAAAGGAAGAAGGGAGGCTATCTCTACTTATAGATGACATGACCTAGAAAATCCTAAGGAATCTATTAAAAATGTATTAGTACAAATGAATGGGTTTGGTAGAGTTGCAGGATAAAGATCAATATACAGAAATCAGTTGTATTTTTATACACCTGCGATGAACAATCCTAAAATGAAATTAAGAAAACAATTCCATTTAAAATAGCATCAAAAATAGTAAAATACTTAGGAACAAATTTCCAAAAGAGACACAAACTTATATTCTGAAAACTATAAAACATTGTTGAGAGAAAGAAAACCTAAAAATGGAAAGACATCCCCTGTTAATGGCTTGGAAGACTTAATGTTACGATTGTAGGGACTTCCCTGGTGGCGCAGTGGTTAAGAATCCACCTGCCAATGCAGGGGACATGGGTTTGATCCCTGGTCTGGGAAGATCCCACATGCCGTGGAGCAGCTAAGCTCGCGAGTCACAACTACTGAGCCCATGCGCCGTAACTACTGAAGCCCACGCACTCTAGGGCCCTCGTGCTGCAACTGTTGAAGCCCGCGTGCCTAGAGCCCGTGCTCTGCAACAAGAGAAGCCACCGCACCATAACCAAGAGTAGCCCCCGCTCGCTGCAACTAGAGAAAGCCCACGTGCAGCAACAAAGACCCACGCTGCCAAAAAAATAAAGATTGCCAGACTCCCCAGACTGATCTACAGATCTTCACCACAGCGCCACCAGGGAAGTCCCAGGAAGGTTTTAGACTTTCTGTCAATTAGCTACTTCTGTGCCTCTTCTGAATGCTCTCAAAATGAAGGCAAAACTTGCCTTCCTAGGCTGAGGTGTGCCTACAACATTACAGGTAAAAACGTAAAGGAACAAACATCTTGCCCACATGCACCCTGGGCCTGTCTTCCTTGAGTGTCTGGTCTCTGAGCTAAGAGACGTGTCAGGAGTAAGAGGTTCCAGCGTCAGGTTTGGAAAATGTGGCAGTTAAACACGTTTCTTAATGTTGAGCTGGTAACGTGTTATTAGGTACATCCTATCTCCCACACACACCCAAAATATTTTGGTGGAACACACTCTTTGAAATTGCTGTAGGAGTCAGTATTTTGAAATTTCAAATTTGAAATTTGGAAGTCAGTATTTTGAAATCTTAATCAGATTGTTGTACATGTTAATACCATTTGATTTAATAGATACTAAATCATTTCTTTATGACTAATGTTTTTAATTTTCTCACAACTTAGTTTCCACCCTTTGCAGTTTGTCAGATCCTCAAAGTGTGGTCTGGAGACCCCCGGGGTCCCTGAGACCTTTTCAAGGGGGCCTCTGAGTCAGAACTATTTATTCTTATTCGCATGAGTCTGTGTACGGTAGGCTTTCCAGAGGCTCTATTGTGTGTGATATCTTAACAGATTGAATGCCATTAAAGAGATTTATAAAAACGTAAAACACTGCCACCCTTTTCATTATTTTTTTTGGTTGTTTTAAAAAATGTAGTTATTTTCCATTAAACGGTGTTGTTTGTGTTAATATGTAATGGGTTTGTTGTTTTAAGATGAATTCATATATACTCCAAAAAATTTCTCCATTTTAATTTCTAATTTGATAAATGTTGATAGATATAATCTCAATAAACAGTAACTCTTTAGGTCTTCCTGAAATCAAAAAGTTTAGAAACCACTGATCAAGGTAATCAATGAGGGAATTCCCTGGCGGTCCAGTTAGGACTCTGTGCTTTCATTGTGGAGGCTGAGGGTTCAATCCCTGTTCAGGGAACTAAGATCCCACAAGCCATGTGGCGTGGCCAAAAAAAAAAAAAAATAGTAATTAATGAGTAACTTGTCAAGTTTAATACACTAAAGCCAGATTAATGGAACAATTATCCATCTATCCTAATTGAGAGCCTTAAGATCTGCATTCTTTATTTGTTTATTTATTTTTGGCTGTGGTGGGTCTTTGTCGCTGCGCAGGCTTTTCTCTCGTTGTGCTGAGCGGGGGCTACTCTTCGTTGCGGTGCGCAGGCTACTCATTGCAGTGTCTTCTCTTGTTGCGGAACATGGGCTCTAGGCACGCTGGCTTCAGTAGTTGTGACACGCAGGCTCAGTAGTTGTGGCTTGCAGGCTCTAGAGTGTAGGCTCAGTAGCTGTGGCGCACGGGCTTAGTTGCTCCGCAGCATGTGGGATCTTCCCAGACCAGGGCTCAAACCTGTGTACCCTGCGTTGGCAGATGGATTCTTAATCACTGCGCCACCAGGGAAGCCCCAAGATCTGCATTCTTGAATGGTTTTAAATCAGGTGCTTTCTCTCTGATGTTTAACCTACCATATCTGTTTCACAAGATTGTTTGAATGCGGTTGGAATAGATAGGAAAAGTGCTTTTAGGTTTTGGTATAAGATGTCATGTAAATATCATTAGACCGTGGGAAAGTAGAGAGTTACTAAAAGCATTGGCTTCTTTTTAGCATACATGTTATAATCTGTCCACTATAAATAGGTTAATAAGGCGGCAGTCAATATCTCTGGCTATTAAACCATGTCTCATTTTGACTGTTAATTCTTAAGTCATTCAGCAGCTTTTGAAATACCTGGAAGCTTCCATTTTCATGCATTGATTAAACACCAGATTTTTAAAAAATTGAAGTATACTTGGTTTATAATATCGTGTTAGTTTCAGGTGTACAGCAAAGTGATTCAGTTTTATTTTTTTTTCAATTATTTTCCATTATAGGTTATTACAAGATATTGAATATAGTTCCCTGTGCTACACAGTAAATCCTTGTTGTTTATTTTATATATGGTAGCGTGCATCTGTTAATCCCTTACTCCTAATTTATCCCTCCCCACTTTTCCCCTTTGGTAACCATAAGTTTGTTTTCTATATCTGTGAGTCTGTTCCTGTTTTATAA
>NC_041227.1:41239470-41304978 GCF_002837175.3 Physeter macrocephalus | reverse complement strand
CTTGCACACACCTTGTGTGAGCTCGTTTTTAGTTTTGAGCCTCTGGATTCTGGGGTCCGGCCAGGTAGCCGTGGTGAAGCCTGGGGCGGTGCATGTTTCTGCAGCACCTGGGCTGGCCGTCCAGTGTGGCCCCAGTCCTCCCTGGCCCAGCTCTGCCTCCTGGCCATGCAGGAAGGGTCCAGTGTGCTAGGCCATGTCCTCATAGCTGCTGTGTGGGCACCAGGCCCGCGGTTTCCAGATTGATCAGATAAAGAGGCCCCAGGACAACTGAGAGTGACATTGGGGATGACACCTGTGTCCAGCATCTAGGGAGCTTTGGCTGGGACAAGGCTGGCTGATGCAGAATTGGTTTGGTTTTGTTTTTTTCATAAGATTTTTCACAAGGAAATGAAACTAGCTGAAGCCTTTCCTTGTTTTAGCAACTAAAAATAGCACTTTTGAAGTTTAGTGCCCGGGGAGGCAATGCTGGGATGTTCTCACCTGGCCCTGGGCACCCAGCCCCGATGCAGATCTGTGCCCGTCGAGTGCAGGAGGGTGCGTTTCCGGTCTCACAGGAGGCCGGCCTCCCTCCTCCCAGCAGCATGACAACCTGGTCTGGAAAAGGACTGAGTGGGCCCAGAGAGGAGCCCACTTTCCATTCTGCCCAGAGAGCAGGCTGGTGCTGGGGAGGGCGGGTGGGCAGGACAGGGCCAGGGAGCAGACAGGAACTGCGGGCAGAAGCTTCCGGAGGCTGTCCCCTCAAATGCTGGACCTGGGGGGCACAGGGTCCTGCCCTCACCCCCGTCCTGACCGGCGTGAGGGTCTGGTTGCATCCCCAGCACCCTCTGCCGCCCGTCCCTGAGGCCGAGTGTAACCATCACTGTGCCCCCCACTGTCACTGCCTCGTGTGAGAAACGGATTAAACCTTCCTGCTTGTGCTCAGTTGGTCTGGCCTGTGTGTGTCACTCTTGTGCCCAGGGCAGTCCATGTCCCAGCCGGGCTAAATTATGGTCCATCATTCCGGGACTGAGAACAGAAAGTTCTCTCACCCCAGCTGCGTGTGGGGCTTAGAGCCACGAGTGCCTGAACCGTCAAACCCAACCACTTGGAAAACTGTCTCCTGGGTGTTGGCATTTTTGGTGTGAATTGTACTGTCTTTTGCACCCATCTTTTGCCACCCATTCCTGGTCCTGGGAAGTGGAACGCCCTGGGGACCAACCCCCGCCCCCCCCCACCTCAAATTGTATGGCTGCAGGTTAAATCAAAGACCCAGAGGGATGTAACGCCGGGCTCATTGTTACCCAAAGTACCCAAGAACGCCGTGGACCCCTGTTGGTGGCGGGGTGTGCGAAACGCCCCTTGGCTGGGGGCACCTGAGATGCACATTCCTGGTCTCAGGTCTGGGGCAGCTCCTGGGACACATGCATCTGACAACCACAGTTCACAGCTGTGCATATCTCTTGCTGTTCCTGACCACCGACTGACTTTTGTGACTCATTAAAGGGTCAGTCCTAACCCACAGTTTAAGCTTAGTCGCTCAGACTGAGATAATAAGCTGAGATGCCACCAGGCAGGGATGTGTAGACCTGATTACTAATTACCTGACAGCTGACAAGGGCGGCAGCTACCAGCTCCATGATCACTTTTTATGCTTCCTTATCTTCAGACTATCAGACACCTGTAAAAACACTAACAAACAGCTTGTATTTTTACTTTATAGCCTACCTTAATCCCCCCGCCCCCTGCCAAAAATCTGAGGCAACTTACATAGACAAAATTTTAAGAAAAACAAGATGCAGACTTGAGCCCAGGCAGAGCAGGCCAGGACTAGATGGCTCACTGGTCAAGACGAGCTGGGGATGTGGCTCTGAGCTGCAGGGCCTCCAGGAGCCTCAGTGACTGAGAAAAAAGCACGAAGGGGCTGCCCTGGCCAGGCGGGCACTTCGTGCTTTAGTTACATGAAGACGGTGTCAGGTGGGGATGGGTGTCCCAGCTCTGATGGAAATCCAAGGAGACATGAAGCTGGGGGACGGGGTGGGGCCCTGCAGCCCGTGCTCACACCTGAATTAGATACCAGGAGCGCAGAGCAAACCCGTCCAGTAGAAGATAACTGACAAACTGACCTCAGGAGGGTCTGTTCCGTTTCAAACCCGGTTTAAGAAAGACGTGGGTCTTCCAGATATAAGAATCACCATGGGCAGCTCTAAGGTGCTTCAGAAAGAGGCTGTAACCTGCTTCCGGGCCTCCAGGCAGGGCACAGCTGCTAACAGGCCACAAGGGGGGGCAGGTAAACAAGCCCCTTCCCACCCTGCGGAATTTCTACGCTGCCGAGACTGGAAAGTGCCAGAGCCTGACGATCTAGGGGAGGAAGGCCTGCCATCAGGAGAGACGTAGGTGGACTGAAGTCCTCCGACCTGGGACAAACCCTGTACTGCACAGCTCAAAGCCCCCTTATTAAGCCACGCACCCTGTCCTGGGAGGGGGGTCAGTTAGCGGGGAGGTGAGAAGTGGGACAGCTGGCAGGCGCTGCTGGGAGCGGCACACGTGCAGGGGAGGCTGGTTTGGCGAAAAGCCAAACAACACAAGCACCACCACCAGTGAGTGAACAGGGCGATGCTCGTGGGCCAGAAGAGTCCCTGGACTCCAGCAGCCTAAACCCCACCACCTGTCCATCGACACGGCAACATTCAACGAGCCTGTTAACTGTAAGGTTGGAAAGGTCACCTGTGTAGGCCTGGTTTTTAGAAAAATGCCATCTGCTCCACCTAGAGAAGCCGTCCCCACCTCCCCACCGTGAACATGCCTTTCCCCAGAGATAATGCCCCTCCGTGCTGGGCCTCAGTGTCTGGAAGGAAGCGGGAAAGAAGGGCCCATGACCCTTGGCCTTACAGAGCCAACACCACCTCCCATAGGCCGGGTCCTGAGAATGGCCTGGGGCTGTGGGTAGGGCCTGGGCTGGAGGCGTCACGGAGAAACAGACAGACCACCACCACGATTTTATTCTTAAATAAATGCTCAGTCTAAGGCCAGGTTAGGTAGACAGGTGGGTGGAAATAGGAGGAAGGCAGACCACGGGCACCTCCCCCGCTGGGAGCAGTGGGGCCACCCAGGGAGGCAGGGACACCAAGGAAGGCAAGCGGGGTGCACAGGGCGGAAGGGGCTGATGGAACCACTAGAGTCCGTTCTGGGAAGGGAGAGAAAGAACCCAAGTTTCCCCACATTCCCGAGGGTGGTGCCAGAAAGCTCAACGTGGTCCCAAGACCCCACGCCTCCTGCCCCAGGCTCCCGGTGCCCAGCTCAGGAAGTGTGGGATCAACTAGCCGATGTCCAGAAAGCTCTGTCACGGTCTTCCCAACAAGACCTCAGGTTGAGTGGCAGCAAGAGAGAGAGAGAGGGCCACATGCCCGCCACCCACGCTGTCCACAGAGACCTGTGCTCCCAGCCACCCGGGGCGGGTGCCTCAGGTCTGCCAGGGCCTCCTCTGCCTGGCCCGCTGGCATCCGAGTTCTCTCTCCAGGCTCATCTCCAGGGTGCCGGGCTGGCCGGAGGAAGGGGGGGGGACAAGGGCAGACATCTTCATGCTCCTTCAGGTGCTGAGTAACACTCAGTGCTGGCGCCCTGGTTCCGACTTCCCCAGGAATTCCCTGGACCAGAGGAGGACACCTGTCGGCCAAACCTCTTGAGGCCAAACCTGAGACCCCACCTCCTGTGGTCCTCCTACAGCCCACCTGGGGAGGCCGCATAGGAGCCTGGAGGACCACACTTCCGCTCAGAAAACCCCGTGAGTTAAACAAGCAGGGCGCCAACGGCAGCGCCCAAGTCAAGTCCCGACACACAGCAGCAAGGACAGGGTCACTAACTGCACCCCGATGTTGGAGCCATTCTCTGGTCTACATTTTATGTAATATATTCCTTTTATGGGGAAAAACCACAGTCCCAGAGCAAACCCATACTGGTCACTGTCCCCTCGCAGCAACCCACATCCGTGAGGCAAGAAACTGCAAAGGACCACCCCTGGAACCTCAAGGGCGAAGTGTAACCACCCGGCACACACCTCACCGAGGGCCAATTCCAGCACCCCGGGCTCAGCAGAGGCCCCCCATCTGGGACGTGCGGGCTGCCTGTACCTCCAGCGGGAGGCAGGGAGTGCCTGGTCCATCCAAACCCTTCGCTTTGCCACCAGTGCACCCCTCATCCTCAGGCTCTGCGCCCAAGCTCGAGATGGGTGCCCGGGGTGGCAGCCCACGTCCTGGCCCGGGATTTTGGCCAGCGCAGTACAGCCAGGGGCACAGCCTCCCTTCCCGAAGCAGCTGGGGACAAACAGGCTTTTGAGGAGCTGGCCCAGACCTGCACCCCCCTGTGCCCCATGCGCAGGAGCAGCAACCTGACGGGCCTGTGGGAAGGGATGGAGGCCTGACCCGAAGCAGCTGTGGTGTCTGCATTGCATGACCTGCCCCACAGGGAGATCACAGCCCTACTGACGGTGGGGACGGCCCAGGAGGGAGGGGTGACACTCTTGATCCCTCACTGTGACTCGGTCCCGAAATGGCTTTTGTAGCTGCGGCCGCACACGCCTGCCTGAGCGGCAGGACGGCATCGCAGGTGAGAGAGGGCCTCACCTCAGGATCCGTGGAAGCTCAGGGCTCTTGTAGATGTACTTGTGCCTGTAGCCAAGGTCCGAGTGGAAGGGGATGAACTGAACCTTGAAGTCTCGGAAGCTGCGTGACGGTGCAGCAATGTTGTACAGCTGGGGGAGGGAGAGGCGGGTCAGCGCCCGGGGCCTGGGGGTGACCTGCCTACTGGCCTCCCCCTGCAACAGAGAGCAGCCCATGGCCGCTGTCTCCAAAGAGCAGCCCAAGCCCCCCATGCACAGCGCCCTGCAGCCTGCCTCGGCCACAGCAGGGACCCTCGGGGCCACCACTCAAGACCCTCTCCGTCCTCACGCCCGTCTTGCAGACTGCCCTTCCTCAGGGGCCTGCAGCACCGCAGAGAGCCACCTGCTACAGGATGCGGTGGTGGCCTGGGTGCCAGGAGCAGCCCCGATGGCTCAGTCCCTGGGGCTGGGTGGGCTGTGTGCCTCAAAGTTTGCTGTGTGCCTGGGTCAAGGCCCGTCAACAAGGTGGCTCAGGACCTATGCCACCTCAGCCCCCTCCTCCCAGCCCGGGATGGCCAGGTCATGTGCCCGGACCGGCTGGAGGGAAGGACCTGGCCCTCGCACACCTGCCTCAGGCCTGGTCTGATGTGGCCTGGGCATTGCGCCCTCTAGCCTGCCAGCACCACGGCCAGACGGTACTCTCTCCCACCCTACCCCCACCTACAAATCTAATCGGGCTTCCTGGCAGCAAAGGCAAAGCAAATACAGCAAAAGCAGACACAGAGGCAACATGGCACCCTCTGTCGTCAGTTCCATCCCAGAGGCAAGAGAACAGGTGAGAGTTCTGTACCAATTCCAGCCACTGGAGGAGCCTCGCCATCAAGGGTTCTTTCCCTCCAGCCAGTAACTGGCAAGCCCTCCTGGATGAGTCCCCTGTATGGGGACCCAGGAGATATATTCATTTGCTTATTTTCACGTTTCCTTCTGGGGTGGCATCAGCTGTCCAGCCCCGACCCGACCCTGCTGCCAACCTCCTCTGCCCTCTCCCTCACAAGGGGCCCTGCCAGCAGCAGGACCCTCCTCCACACCTGCCTGGCCTAGCCTGGACCGAACATGAGTTTGCCCGACGCCCGCCGGACACCCACCTTTCTGCCGAGCTGGAAGGGCACGACCGGGTCGTCCTCGGCGTGCAGGATGAGCAGGGAGCAGGAGATATGCTTCACGCTGCAGGGAGGGAGAAAGGCGCTGGATCGGCCCCCGGGAAGAGCTGGGGTCTCCTGGGCTCCCAGTCCTGCCCACAGCAGGGACCTGGCTTAGGGAGCGCTTCACCGTGGTGTGGAATGCCTCAAACGGTGGGCATTTTAATAGAGAACTCTACCAGTTGATTTCTTAGATGTTTCTTTCCATCAATATCTATTCTAGGTGACAGCCAAATCTAGAGATCAATTCATTCACCAAATAGGGTCCCTGAAAATTTCCTGGAAATTAAAAAAAATTTTTTTTGCTAGTAGACTATTCTTAAAAAGTTACAAAACAGTATTTACAAACTAAGTAATTTAGGTGGGCCAAGAAACTCACTCAAATGAACGTTACTGGACATCTGTTGGCAAAAGAGCCACCCTCTAATGTATCTTTCGTGTAAATTACATTTAAGGTCACTCCTGAGAGTTTCGAGTAAATTAACATTCTCAACAGGTTCAGGGGATCCTGTCCTTCAGCAAACCACCTAACAGAAGGACTGGATGGGCCCGGGGTCTCCTAGCCACCCCTCACTGAGGTCTCACGGGGAGCTGCTGGACGCAGCAGACACCTGTTGTTGGCGAGCCCATGCTGATCTGGGGGCTTCACAAGGGCAGCCCCAGAGCAAGCCTGGCACCTTGCAGGACCAGGCCTGGGGGCACGCCGCCCCTCAGAGGCCCAACTCTGGCAGCCTGCAACTGCTGCTAGCGGCTCGCAAGTTCACCAGCCCACCATGTTGCGCTCCCAGGGTGGAGCGCTGCTGGTGTGCGAGTCACGCTTTGATGGGCAACATCTTTTCTGGACTTCCACCCACAAAGCTGCTCTGTAGCTTCTCTGACTCTGGAGGCCCCCCTCACATGCTGTCACCTTACCAAATATTTGGGAACAGACCTGCCCACCAAGCAGGGGCTCCTGACTTCCAGTGGGTGAGGGCCGGCCGGCCCACCAGCACTCATACAGGCTCAGCTGGGGGGCAGCCAAAGGTGGCTTTCTCACCGTCGTCATTTTTAGAGGGAACCCAGCCTATTCAGATAATTCTTCTTTAAAAAATGTAGATTTTTAAATGTTAATTGCATATTCAGATAAGGATTTTTCCTTTTTCTTTTTTTTTGAAGAAATTAAACCCCATGAAATTAAGGTATCGCAAAGATAATGTCAGCAGAATCTGAACGCTGTTCAAAGAAACAGTCCTTAAATAGAACATGTAACTGCTGGTTTACCTCAGAGAAATATTTTTAATACTGAACTTCATCTTTCCATAACCAAACACAAAACAAATGCCTGAGACAAAGTCATTTTTTGAATAACAGTTACTATTACTGCTTTAATACCTGTTTAGGAGTTCCGGTTTTGACAGATAATTTTCAAATAAAACAGCTTTATGGACCAAAAATATGTTGTCTTCGTATTTCTTTAATCTAATCCTACAGTCTTTCCACATTCCCCGTTCTCCTTCTCTAATTGACATTCCCTTTACAGAGATGTGTTGCTTAGAAAAGATCCCTACGTATTCAGAATCCTATCCCACTTGGTTAACTTGACTCAAGACACTTATTCTGGGGGTTCTTGGGGTTTTTCTAAATTCTCTTCCATGGTACTCACTTTTCATCATTTGCAAACTGAATTCCACTGCTTGTGATGGGATCAAGGAAGAACCAGTCAAACCCAGGGAAGTATCGATAGATCTGGAGGCAACATGTAGACAACAAGCAGAGGATCAATTAAAACACCCCCTGCAGGGCTGAGGGTCCAGACAGAGGTGCCGTGTGCCCGGGGGTCACTCCTGCTTCTGAGCAGGCTGACCTGTGGGCCCCCCGGAGCTGGGCGGGGGGGTGCCCCTGCCCTTCCTGCCCCCCGCCCTCAGACTCCCTGCTCAAGAGGCCCCCAGACCGGCTGCAGGGGGGGGCTGCCCGCAAACAGGGCTCCCACACCTCAGACTAGGAGAGCAGGCTTCCCACACACAACAGGCTGCCACCCCCAAGGAATGGGGTCCGTGCGACTCGACTCGGGAGAAGAGCAACATCAAAGGAGACCCAACAAAGGACTCTTCTGTCTGCAACAGAGCAGCATGAGGTCGGGTGGGGCCAACACGGCTCCCCTGGACACACGGCAGCAGTGGGAGGAGGAGGAGGAAGCAACAGGGTACAGAGGACCCTCCTCTGGGCCCGGCCTGTAAATGGAGGGTCCAAGGCCTCAAATCCAGCCAGTGACGGCCCAACAGCATGTAATCCCCACCAGGGCTTCCTTGGGGTGCCCACCAGCTCCACTTCTGGGGAAGCAGCTGGGACAGCGCCCTCAGCCTGCACTGGGCCCCATGGGCAAGCAATGCCAGGGGGGCAAACCGTGCCAGGGGGCAAGGCCTCCTGTGGGTACACCCGCCCTCAGGCAACCTGGCTGTGACCCCCATCCTTCTACCTGGCACAAAGTTATAAACATCCTGAGTGGCTCTGTAGTCAGGCCAGTGCCCAGAACTAAATGAGAATTAACTTTTAATAAAGTTTGTATTCATTAGACTATTTAAATAATAATTTTATGATATTTAAATTTATTATACATATTTACTTAGTCATTTTTATATTTTATAGCAATTATTTTCATTATAAAAATAAGTCCGTTTTTAATAAGATCTGTACTTGCCACTGAGAATGGATGGCTCTTAGCTTCTTCGCGGATATTAGTAAATGGAGATTCCAATATGAGGGCATCTGGAGGTGTCTCTAGATAAACAAACGGGGAACTGGGAGGTGAGCAAGAAGCCCCAGTGAGACACACTCCTCCGCTCCCCATCCACGCACCCTCCACAGGACAGCGGAGCCCGGCCCCTGGTGAGGCCCTGCCAGCCGCTGGCAGATCGGGGGAATTGGGCCCTCAAGGGTCTGCTCAGGCCCCCACCTCAGTGCCTGGCTCTCGTCTCACCGCACAGCGCATCCACCACCACACACTTCACGAGAAGCCCCAGGGCCTGGAGCACAGCCGGCTCCCCAACACTCCACCTGCCCACAGGAGCCGGGCCGTCCCCACGATGTGTGATCCCACACGAGCCCCTACCTCGCTCACAGAGGCGCCGCACCAGGTTTGTGGCCACTCTGGAAAGAAAAAAAAAGTTCAGCTGAATTATGACAAAAATTGTTTCAGATGAGATCGTCCTAATACTCAAAGGTGACCGAGGAAGCCGGGATCTGCCAAGTGACCAGTGGGGTTTTGGGCGGGGGGAGCACAGATGCCCCAGCCGTCAGCCAGCCCCTCTGACAGGGCATCTCCACGTCCCCGAGGCATGCAGCTCACCTGGAGCAGCCCCTTCAGGCCACACAGCGGCACCCCAGTTCACACCCACTCCGTGTGGGTGCCAACGGGACACGGAGGAGGACAGCAGGGCCCATGGCCGCCCCGTCAGCAGGGAGGAGGCTGCAGTCTGCCTGCACAGCTCTTGGGGGTGGCAGCACTTGCAGTCTGCAGGTCTGGGGGCCTCCTGCCTTCCCAGGACCAACCTGGGTGGGTCCCATGCAGACACCCAGGGCAGGATGGCCTGCTCTCCTGTCCAGGGCTCAGTCCCCCCGCAAGGGCGGGCCAGGAGGCCCTGTCCTGGGCACCGCCCAGCCTGTGGCCCCAACCCGCCTGCAGCCACCGCGTCCAAAGGAAAGGCAGCAGAAAAACAGCAGGTGCTGGTCTTGGGCTCCTTTCGAAACACTGGCCCCTATGCCCGTGGAAGCGATGCAGGCGGCTCACGTGGAACATCGAAGTGCTTCCTGTCTTGGCAGATGGAGGAAGGGAACCACCACTGCAGACTCCCCAAGTTCTCTGGTGATGATGCCAAGCGTGGGCTAAGGGGCCCACTGTTTGCAAACAGAATCAAGGCCCTGGCTCCTGGGCTTGCTGGGCAGCACATACGTCCTCAGCCAGGCCAAGGGAAGCCTGAGTGCCCTGTCTCGTTCTGCTCAGACCCGCCTCCTCAGGGCACAGTCCTGCTGAGGCGTGTCTGCATCCTCCCTGTGGAGGAGACGGCACCTCCATGACTGCTGTTGTACCTCGCGTCACTTCCTGGGTTGAGGAGCTGAAGTATCTCAAGCCCCTCGTGGTCTCTGTGGTGCTTCATCCCCTGCCCCCATCACAGCACTAATGGTGCCACAGGGTCCAGAGGACACCGGGGCCCCTAGGAGAACCTGGGCTGGACAGTCACTCGTCAAGACCTGCTCCTGCAAAGGCCACGCGGGGAATTCTTACCCGGTGCCAAGGGAATGGCCCCAAATATACACAGGGTTGTCTCCACTTCGCGCTTTGATCCAGTCAAAAACATGGAGTGCGTCGTACGTCATGCCCCGCTCCGACGGCGTTCCTACTGAGTCACCCCAACCTGGGAAATCAGCAGCAAGAGGAGGATGTCACATGCAGCCCAGGGGACCTCGAGGGGCAAGCCCACCTTCCCCCCCCATCTCAGCAGGAGGCCCAGAACGTCTGGGGCCTCAAGGTCTCGGCCAAGCCCGCTCTTCCTTCTCCCACCTCCTCAGCTGTCACAACCTCTGAACACAAACGGCCATCCACTCGCCCTCATCTGAGTCTCGATGAGCAGCTGAGCAGACGGGGTGGTCAGACACACAGACCCCTGCCGGCACCAACACCTGGGGCTTGGCACCAGGATGAGGTACCGACAGGCTCAGCCAGTGAGAGTCCAGTCCACCCTGGGGCCCCTGAGCCCAGCCCTGACTCTATGGCCCAGCTGTGGCCCAGCTGTGGACAGGCGTGGAGAGGCCCCCAGACAGGCAGATTCCAGGCTCAGGGCAACTCTGACCCAGAAAGGAAGGGGCTTTTAGCATCCTGTTTGCTTAACAGAGGAAAGCCAACTGTCTTGGCCCCTAAACCTCGACCTCCCAAGGGCCCTTCCCTCCAGATTCTCAGAAAAGTCAAGTGTGACTGTCATTTCCAGCAGCTCAGCAGTGAGTCATCATCAAATGATCTAAAAGCACCACAAGGCTCAGAAAGAGCAAGTCCTGCGACACAAGCAAAACCCAGAGGCAGGGGCACCACAGGCCACCTCCCCAGGGCATCCCAGACCCAGATTAGGGAAGGAGCCAATGTCAAGGACAAGGCCAGTGTGAGGGCTCGGGGCACTGGTGGGGGCAGGGACAAAGAGACAGGAAGAGACACAGAGAGACAGAGACAGGGACAAACTCTTGTACGGCTTAGAAAGGCAGAGACTCAATAGGAAATGAAAAGAGGAAGTGCTAGATGGGATTTTATTTCTGTTAGAAGCACCAGGAGGAGAACAAGGAAGAGGGCCACCCCTCTCACTACGCTGAGGTTCCAGCAGCAAGAGCAGGAGGAAAGGATGAGCCTCATTTCAGAGTTTCTCCAACCCAGCACCTTCCTCCTGATGGAACACTCTTCCACAAAAGAACCATCCCTCACCCTATGGTCAGCAGAATAATGGCCCCCAAAGATGTCCATGTCCAACCCCGAAACCTGTGCCTCTGGTACCTTACACGGCCAGGGGAATGAAGGGTGCAGAAGGAAAGAGGCTGCAAATCAGGAGACCCTGGGATGGGACATTATCCTGATCAGCGTGAGCCCCAAGTAATCACAGGGTCTTTATGATCAGAAGGGAGAGGGAAGTTAGAGCCAGAGTGATGCAGACTCAGGCCACAGGCAAGGAGTGAGGGTGGCCTCGAGAAGCTGGAAGAGGGCAGGAACCTGACTCTCCCTCCCCTGGAGCTTCCAGCCGTGCCCACACCTTGACTTATCCCAGTGGCTAAAGATTTTGAACTCCTGACCTCCAGAACTTCAAGATAATAAGTCTGGGCTGTTTCGAGACGTTTACATTTGTGGTAACTTGTTGCAGCAGCAAGAGGAAACTCTTCTAACATTCACATCCAGGTGATGTCAACCGGCTCCTGGGTTGTGGACACCCCCCTTACCCCCAGTCAGGGTGAGCTGGACAAGAGGCCTTTAGCCCTTTGACCTCTCCCGCCAAGGACTGTCCAAGGCACACACTTCCCAAACAGCTGCTCCCTGCTAACACAAAGCATTTTTCTCACACATCAAACTGCGGGAGGCCAGAAAGAAAAAATACTGAGGGGCGAGAAAATGAGTCTCTCTTCCCTGTCTCCATAACGTCAACAAAACCAGCTGTGCTGAACATGAAATGTGCCCAGCTGTGGGGAAAGTCTGAGTCCAATAAAGACAAGACAGTACTTTCTACTTTTAAAATGTGGCTGACAGAGGGTGTGTGGGGGGTTCCAGGCACCCTACAGGGGCGGATGCACGCAGGACACACCTCCGAAGACCCCGACCCTCCACCACCTCCACGTGCTCACAATTGCCACAGGTCACGGCAGAGCCGCCAGGCGCGCAGGAGCCTCTCAGAGCGACACCTGCATATCCCACACCGACCTGCAGGAAGCGGGGCAAGTATGGAGCCCTCACCTCTGTAGTCAAAGGTAACCACGTGGTAGCCAAGGGAACTCAGCACCTGTAAGTGAAAAACAAACACCTGGGCAACATGGCTCTGACTAAACCCACTAAACCCAAACAATTCCAAGTGACTTTATGTAATTTGCCAATTTCTGGCATATGATCCACAAAGTCCATTCATCCTGATCTTGGAAACTATTCCCCAGAGGCAGCAAAATGGGAAGCATTCCATGGGGAGACGTCCATAACAGGCAGTGTTAAAAAGATCAACAATGATTAACTCAAAATTATTAGGGGGACCCCCTTCTGTTCATGCGTCCTGGAAAGAACAGTCAGAAGCAGGAGGCAAGCAACGCTCAAACTGTCACAGACCATGTGGGTCACACCCCATGGGCACTGCTCCATCCATCTGTCCACTGTGTGGCCTCTTCTGTCTGTCACAAGCTAAGGGCACCGCTCTGTCCATCATAAACTGTGTGCCGTCCTCACCTACCTTGTAAAGCTCCACCCGGTGGTCGCCTCCTCTAGATCATCAGGGAAAGGAAACAAGCATGGCTGTTAGTGCATCTTCTCAGAAAGGGGGCCCAGGATCAACACTGTAGCATCTGGGCCCTTAGTGCCTGGTCCCCAAATCTACACGAGAGGGTGATGGACAGGTCACCTCCTCCTCAGGGAACCTACCTGGCTCCCAGCTTGCCTCCACAGTATGGTGCCAAACAAGGGACAGTCTGAGCATTTGGGGGATATTTCTTAACTATTACCTCACCTTTGGTTTGAGTAGGCCATACAAACCTTCAGTACAAACCCCAGAAGACACAAAGGGCCCCTCAGCTCCCCAGTGTCCAGGACCACCCATGAACAGGAGGGAAGCACTTCCTTGCTGGCACACACACCACGGGGACAGGCCACAGGCACCTCCTGCCCCAACCTTTTCACCTACAGAGCCACAGCCAACTCTTAGAACTCTCCTCCTCGGCCATTCACGCCCTCCCCTCGTGGTCACTTTGGCTCTTTCCCACCTGCTGCTAACTGAGGTTCTGCTGCTGCGGCCACCCCCTGATGTCCTTCCACACACGTGTCTGCGGGTGGATGCTGGGTCGAAGGTGCCATCGTGATCTGACAGCCACTGTGAGCCTCCCAGCCCCTCACCAGCAGGCTCCAGCTTCAGTGGCTCGGCCGAGCACCACGGCCAAGCAGGCACCACTGCTGGCACCACCTCACGCCTGCACCTCTCTCCAAGGACTGTCCACCTCTTTCTCCCACTTTCTGCCCAGATGCTGGCCGGCTGTTACCGTGCACAAACACCCAAGTGGGGACAGAGCTGCCTCGGGAGAGGGAAGCACATCAGCAGGCGGGCTCACCCTCGCCAGACTTCTCAGCTCTTTCCCTTCTTTATGAGGAGCATTTGGCCAACTTCCGGGGTGTGTGTTCACGGAGCGAGTGTCCTCAGGGGAGGCGAGAACACGACGAAGGAGGAAAGCCAATATAACCCAGAAACAAACATTCAAAGGACTCAGCTTCAAGACCAGAAAGAAATACTGCAGTGTCTTCAGTTATCTTTGCAACAGTTTGTCATGGCTCTTTTCTAAATTTTCCCAATACCCTACCTTGAGCAAGAAGGGGGATTTAGAGCATGATGGGATTGGGGGCATCCTGGGGGTCTGAGTCCCAGGAAACCACGGCTGCTGCTGTCCTGCCCGGCCGGGTGGCCGCCAAGATCTGCAGCCTGAGTAGTCCTTGGGGACGTGGGGGGGCAGGGGGCAGCAAACCTTCAAAGTCACAAGATTCCTTCCATCCTGAAGTTACAGATAGACTTTGTCTTCTTTACCATGTGATTGGCACTGCTCACAAAGAACTCCAAACTTCCCTCATTTATAGAAAGAGGCTACAGGAGCTGTTTGTATTCACTTGCTCTTTGAAAAGCGGAAGAGAAACCCACTGTAGCTTGTCCCAGACGAAGGGAAAGAAGGCTGCCAAGTGCGTGCTGAGTCAGTAGCTCAGCGCTCTGCTCTCTCAGCTCAGAGTGTCCTTGTGGGCCCCACTTCCTGGACATCCTGCTACATCCTCTGTGTAGCCCCTCTGCCCAGACGCCGGCTGTGGCCTGCTTTGTCCTCCTCGCCGGTTCTGCCTGTGAAATGACTGACCCCAGCCCTGCCCCGCGGTGCCCGGCCTCCTGCTGCTTCTTGCTGGCCCTCTCTCACGAGACCCAAGGAACAGGGACCCTCCCAGGGGTTTCAGGCAATGCTTGTTCAGAAAACGCCCCTCTTCCTCTCACCCCACCAGCAATCCTGCAGACTCTTCTCAACAAGGCTGACCATGTGGGCTGGAAGGAGCCCTCTTTAAACAATGGCTCCAATCCCCGCTTGTCTGAAAGACATCCATTAAACCTACTCTTGAACAGCACCTGGGATAAACCTGGGCGAGGGCTTTATCTGCACAGACGTAGGTGCTTCCTTGATGGCCCAGTGGGATGCGCTGGCACTGCCGGCTCAGGGCTGGAAGTACCCTGGCCTGAGAGCGTGGCATGGCGGCCCCCGAGGACAAGCTTGTCCCGGCATGCTCAGCTGAGTCTCTTCATGGGACTCCCCCACCTTCAACGTCACCCTAGCCCCTCCCCAGGAAGCATGCCTCCCCCTCCAGCAGGGCACACCTGCCAGCGAGAAAGTGTCCTCAGACCAGACAGCAGATGCTGGGTGAGCAGGGGCAACTTCCTGGGCACACGGTGGCTCTGCAGGGTCTCAACAAACCTCGGCTGAGGGACCGTGCCTCCTGCCCACTGAGAAGCCTTGTTCCCCAACCCAGGAAGAAGGACACCCCTCTGGTTGAGGCTCTGGGTCGCTCTGACAGACGCAGCAACCTCCATCCCACCCCAGGCACGAGCTTCAGACCAGGGGCTTCTGGACACAGCTGCCCACATCTGCTCAGCAGGTGGTTTCCAAGCAAGCAGGCCCGGTCCACCTTGCACACAGCCCTGCTCCACCCTGGGCCTGTGGGAACACGATTTCATGCAAGCTTCTCCCAAACCCCAGACAAACCCTGCCTCTTCCTGTGTTCTCAGGATGCCCGTGTCCCAGGTGCACCCACGCTCTCACTGCGATGGGCCCCATGAAGGAGCCCTTCCTCACCTGGTGCCCGCGTTCCCGTGCAGGTACAGGATGATCGGGTGGCTAGAAGCCAAGGCATCCTCATACCACATCTGGTCCTTCCCTTGGGCGTTCTTCCACCAGACAGAGGGGACAGTGTGCCTGGAAGCAGAAGCAGAGGCGAGTGGCAGGTGACGCGCCTGCAGACGGGATGCCCATGGCTCAAGTCACAACTGAGTGGAGAGCAGGAGGCCGGGTGGGCTGACTCCAAGCTGTGAGGGCAGCTTCTGGCAGCTGAGGCAGGTCATTTCCTGACTCGCAGATGGGCCCTCTCTGGGCCCCAGAAGCTTGCCCCGGCAGCAGTTACTAGGGGTGGGGCGACAGCCGGTCCTCCTGTATAAAGGGGAAGCTATGTGAGCTAAGACCCCTTCCAGCTGGGTTCCAGCACAGAATGGGCAACGAATGGACACTGAGCAACTCCATGTCCCCTCAAACTCATCCATGTCTTTAAGTACATAACTTAACTCACGACGTAAGACATATCATGCTGTTATATGTACTAATTCAGCAACACGGGTCTACGGGCTGGACTGGAAGCCCGGTCATCCTTAAAGCACCAATTCTAACACAGAGCCTGTCCACAAGCCGTCTTGGCACAGACGCACCTCTGCAGGAGACGTCACAGGCCCACGTGGGCAGTCCTTCCACGCCTGGCGAGGCATGTGGACACTTGTCTATGTGGCCAAACCCTCCTTTAGAGAGGTGCTGTGGTTCATCTTAACTCAGGACACATCAAAGTCACTGTTCATCACTGGGGAGGGTCTGATTTAATACTTTTTTTTTCTGTAAAACTTATTCAAATTCATTCTTGGGAAGTCTTAAAAACATTCCATGGGCTTCCCTGGTGGCGCAATGGTTGGGAGTCTGCCTGCCGATGCAGGGGACGTGGGTTCGTGCCCTGGTCCGGGAAGATCCCACGTGCCGCGGAGCGGCTGGGCCCGTGAGCCATGGCCGCTGAGCCTGCGCGTCCGGAGCCTGTGCTCCGCAACGGGAGAGGCCGCAGCAGTGAGAGGCCTGCGTACAGCAAAAAAAAAAACCCAAAAAACATTACATGGCTGATTTTTTCTTTTCTAAGTGTTAGCATCTCGTTTCTAACATGTCTCTCTGACCCATTTCAGAGGATTGCATTTTGGGTGGCTCTGACCGCTGCAATTATCACTCTCTCACAATTACAAACCTATGAGATGGAAAGGTACATTTGGAAGGTGCTAGGAGCTGATACGCCTCCAGTAGCCAGCCTACCCGAACTCGGAGCTCCTGACGAAGGCCCAGGCAAGCTCTCCATCCCTGGGCTCCTCCCCCTGCCAGGCAGAGAGGAGCTGCCCTCCCACCATCCCCCCCCTCCAGCTCCTCTGCAGCAGGATCTGGCGAGGTGCCAGTGAGGGCAGGTGGTGAATGGAGCTGCTGCCACCCAAGGGCCCGTACTGCCATCAAGACAGCACAGGGTGCAGACCTGGGCGGGCAGTGGTGCCCACCAGCACGCAGCGGCTGTTGCTTCCCGGAGACTCATGTGGTCATCACCAACACAACCTTCACAGGTAACTGTCCACAAATACCTGTCCTGTAACACGGCTGCTCTGCTTGAGGAAGAAGCCTGGCTGAGCCCACATCTTCAAAGCACAGACCCTATTAACCATCAGGAGAGCGGCCAATTCCCCCAAACACCTCTGAGCAAAACATGTCAGGCTTCTGACTGAAAATGAAAATGCACAGCGGCCTGCATGCACACACTGGCCGTAAATGCTCCATTAAATCAAAACAGAAATGACCAAAGACAGCCCCAGCCTCAGCCACTACGAACCAGAACCTCCCTCTCACACTCTGGTCTTTATGCAGGACCCCCTGCCCCTCTGCACAGCACAGGGAAGTGATTCAGAGCACTTCACTCAGAAGCTTCTCACGTCCACAGCAGTTCTACTGAGACAAAGGCAGCAATTCAGAGCTGCTTCTGAGAGAATGAGAAGACGCCACAGGAAAGCCAGTCCGCTCTGGTTCTGTTGTTTGTAAACACCAACTAGTCCACAGAAAAAGCATTAAATCATATTTCAAAGAAATGCCAAGAAGTCACAGAACTTAGGCCCAACCTAAATTTATGGCTAAAAAAGTAAACGCTAAGAAAAGAGCAAACGCCACCACTATCGAGAGCTGAGAGTGCTGTGTGTGAAAGAAATGCAGCTGTTTTCAACAACTGGGTGGGCCCTTCCCTGCAAGACAGGTGTGGCTCAAGCCTGTGCTAATGATTCTGTGATATATTCTCTGTTTCTGGCTTTCTTCTCCCCTGGAAACGAGGCTTTCTGCAAAAACCAATCTGGTTTGAAAACCTCAGAACAGAGCTGGTGCTGCCATCTCGCGCCCCATATTCAAGGAATTTAGCTGAGATCTTTCCTTTGGAAACAGCAGGTAAAAGATAAAAACGGACAAGCAAGAGTTTCAGAGACGGCGCCACTGTCAGGACAGCAGTGGCCACACCTCACAGGCCTTCTGCCTCCTGGAGAGACCACAGAGCCGGCACCCCGCCCTGCAGCCCTGGGGCTGCACACTCACCAGACTCCAAGGGTCACATCTTCCTCTGGCTGGAGGTAGTAATTACAGGTGTGATTCAAACCTTGATCCTGTGGTTTTTTCAAATCAATGAAATAGGGAACGCGCACTGTGGGGGACAAAGAGATGGAAACCAGGATTAGTGAGGGTGGACGGACACACACCTACACAGCAGAGGTGAAGCTCTCAAAAAGTGCCAAGTACTTTCCCAACGCCATGCCAAGTACTTTCCCAACGCCCTACTGCCTGGGGCACCGGGCCCTCCAGCCTCAGGCGGGGCCGGAGGTAGGTGTATCTACAGATCCTCCGGCAAGGACAAGGTCCAAGCAGAGACCCGCTAAAGGTTGTTCAAGGTGTGAGAAGATGCGAAGGAGGGAAGGAAAGATCCTTGGGAGACCTGAGGGTCGGCCTGGCCATGAGAGAGGCTGGAGACAAGGAGGTTACAACTGAAGGCTGGAGCCAGGGTGCTGGGGGAGGGACTGTGGGAAAGGCGACTGACAGACGTGTGTTCTGGACCTGGGGCCACGGGCTTGGTGACCACCTGAATGTGGGTGCGGGCCAGGTAAGTGGGATTCTGAGGTTCCTAGTGCTGTCATTTAAGAGAGAGTGAGGCCAAAGATGAGGAGTGGGTGCCAGAGGTGGAGGAATCCACAGAACCCACAAGCCACACAGAGTCGAGGGAAGTCATGCGAACAAGAGAGCAGCTACTCATTCAGCCCTGAATTTAACAGGTGACCTGTCGACAGGGCAATGGCTGATAAACTGCGGTGTACCCAATGATGGTAAGCCCTGGGCCTTCAGACAGAGGCAGCCGATATCGACAGACCTGGAGGAACCTCCGTGAATTACAGGCAGGTGAGAAGAACAGGGAAGGAGGGTAAGATCACCGTGCTGCTGCTACGTAATCCCATGTCGTCACTGTACAAGCAAGCAACACCAACACCAATACCAACACCAACACTGAGTGTGGCTTGGAAAGAAATAGAGACACACCAGGCTGTGAACATGGGTTTAAAGTGTGTGGGGGTGTGGAGGCGAGCGTGTAATTTTCCCCTTGTATACCAGTGCACTTTTATTGCTTGAGATGAACACAACTTCTGAAGTTATATTTAGTTGAAAAACGAAAAACAAAAACAAAAAACCAAACCTTGAGATGGGATTTACTCACATTATAAAATGGCAATTCCCAGAGGGGGTGGGGACAAAGGGCAGTGTAGCCCTGACTTCCAGCCAGTCCCACCTTCCACAAGGAAGTCATGCAACTCTTTGGTTTTCTTTGGTGAAGAGAGTAGTTTCATTGTGTAACTCACACGGCCTCTCGGCACCAGAACCCTGCATGCTCGCCCACCTCATGCCCCAGGGCCTTTGCACCTGCTGCCCCCCCGCCAATACTCTGCACCCACATACCTACATTCCAGCTCTTACTTCGTCAAATGTCCCCACGGCTCAGTAAACGTTCACTGAAGAAATGAAATAGCCAACTCACAAGAACATAGGGATACACACATGCTCCTTCCCCCAGGAATTCCCTGAGCATTTCAAACCACAGGGAAGACAAATCCTCCCACCAGGGCTGCTTTTGAACCTCCAGCTTCTTAATCCATCTCTTTTCCAAGCAGCAGGCTACATTTTAAAAACTTTATTTTCTCTCAAAAGAAAACCAGCACTCAAAGGAGGTGGCATCCTATTTACCGGCACACCTTCCCAGTACTCTGAACACCGTCCCTGAAACAGGCTGGTATGACTGTGACCACAGCACTTGCTCAACCACGGGTCACACGTGATGATTCTGGGATTTGCACCCAGGCAGCCCGACTCCATAGCCCACACTCTTGACTAATCGGATAGGAAGTGAGGAAGGTAAACTGGCTCTGATCCTGGTGGGCCCTGAATGTTCTCGAATTGGGTCCCCCCAAAAGATATATTGAAGTCCTAACCCCCAGCACATCAGAAGGTGACCTCACTTGGAAACAGGGTCTTTACAGAGATAATCAAGCTTAAGTAAGGTCATTTCGTGGACCTGATCTAATACGACTGGTGTCCTTATCAAAAGGGAATTTGGATACAGACAGACAGAAGGAAGACAACATGAAGTCACAGGAGAAGGCAGCCGTGTGACGGAGGCAGGGGCAGCAGTGGTGCAGCTACAAGCCACGGAACACCAGCCGCCCCCGGAGGCAGGGAAGAGGCAGGGAAGAGGAAGCCCAGGCCTCTGCCAACACAAGGATTTCGAAGCTCCAGAACTGGGAGAGAACACATTTCTGTGGTTTTAAGCCACCCTGTTGGTGGTGTTTGTTATGCTGTGGAGTCAAAGTTCACTCTGACAACATCCTCAGGGAAGGCTCCTGACCAGCAGGCCTAGGAAGGTCTCCCCTGGACACGTCTCTTTTAGACGGAGATGCCCGCTCCTGCCATCCCCGGTGACTGCTCAGCGCTGGGGAAGCCGAGGCTGCAGCGTCAGGTGGCAGCTCATCATCTGACCACTGAGGGGAAACAACTTTGTCAGTAAAACTCTGAATATGTCCAACAAGTGCTGATTCAATCAACTCTGGTGACTGCTCAGCGCTGGGGAAGCCGAGGCTGCAGCGTCAGGTGGCAGCTCATCATCTGACCACTGAGGGGAAACAACTTTGTCAGTAAAACTCTGAATATGTCCAACAAGTGCTGATTCAATCAACTCTGCTCCTGAGGCCGGAGTGCCCGTGCCAAAGGGAAGGTGGGCGCCATCGAGGGCTGAGGGCACTGCTGTCAGGCCTCACGGGCTCTCTCCCAGAAAATGCAGCTTACACGCTGCCCCAGAGCTCCGAGAGGGCCCCTACCAGTGAAAAACATCTTCCGAGGATTAGAAGTTAATCCTAAAAGCTTCCAAGCCCGAGAAATCTAGAACCAAGAAACTCAATTCTGCTCTAGGACAGACTCATCCCACCAAGCCCGTCCTCCGGTTCACTTTCCTTTCTGTTTTAGAAACCGTGGAAAAGGATGCAGTTAATGCACCAAGTGCAGCAGGTGCTGCCTGTGTGCCTCCCCTCCAGCTAGCGAGAGGTGCCTGGTCAGTCCCCAGGGGTGAGACAGCCCCAGAGGAACCACCTGGCCACTACTGGTAAAAGCAAGCAGAACTGCTGCAAGACAAAGGAACAGAGTCAAGGGGTACAGGGCCCCAGGCTGGCCTGAGGAGGGTCCAGGATCTGCGTGGACCAGAACACGGCTCACTCCTGCTGGCCTTCGTGTGGCCACAGCCCTCGGCCTGTGACTCTGGGATGCAGGCTGGAGCCCACCCTCCTGGCCCCTGCTTCCACCGCAGGGTTGAAGCAAGGAGAGAGCACCCAGCCCGCCAGCAGTCCCCTGAGGTGGCAGGGGCAGGAATCAGGAGCCGGGGACAGTGACCCAGCTCCTCATCGCTATCAATTACAAGCTCCGCCTCACACAGAAGTTGAATGCACAGCCCAGGGACCCAGCACACAGACCCATGCAGCTGTCAGGACCAGGCCTCTGGTTTCTCCTGCTTCCCCAGCTGTGTATTATCCACCCTCTGACCTCGCTGTCATTTATCAGCAACCACAAACATCATCCGGAGCGATTTAGAAAGGACCCTCAAGAGATGATGCTCGGTAAACAGTGAGTAAACACATGAATGACCAGAAAACAACTGAGTCTGCCATCCTTTCCTCAGCCAGTCTAGAAGATACTGGTGGGGTGAGAGGCCAGAACTCCTGGGCTGCAGAGAACACATCTGACTGCCTGAGAACTTTGAACATCGGGGCTATGCCCCACCCCAGACACTGAGTAAAGACCACCCTGATATACAGGAAGAGGTGGGGCACCAACAAGGGAAGGGCTGGGAAGGCCCTCTGGGTTTCATCAAACTCCAGCTCCTCGACGGGCTCTGGGCTTCCACAAGAAGAAAGGGATAAGGAAAGAAAGCTATCAGGGGTCACAGGGACTGCTAAGGGGAAGGAAAAAGAGGAGCCTGAAGGACTGCCATCCCATGAAAGCTGTAGTGGACAGGCTGGCCTTCTGCTTGAACAACAAATGAGCAATTCATATATTAACCCTAATCTCCAAAAAAGGCCCAAGGCAGTGTGCAGACAAGAGCAGTTCTACACCAGCCTCTGAACTGAAATATTCCTTCCCGCCAGGAGATGGTTCTAAATCCCAGGGCAAAGACTGTGACAAGGGGCTGGTATCACCACAACATCGCTGGGCTGGGGGCGGGGGTACCGACTTTTGAATGTGAGTATTGAAAAGCACATATATTTATGCTTACATGTACAGACACACACAAAAAGACCAGCAGGAAATAAACAATGTGACAGTAATTTTCTCTGAACAAGTTTCATTTTCTTCTTCATGCCATTCAGAGTTTTTCAGTTAATCTTTTGTTTTTAGAAAGATCATGTATTTTTTGTTTATGAAAATATATTTTAAGTAGAATAATGCCTTAAATAATAGATGCTATCCTTCATCTAACGCTTATTTATCTGAGTTATACATTTAGTTTCAGATAGAGTTGCTATGAACTTTAAGACTATTTTAATCATGTTTTGCGGCCCAAAAGATTGTTACACTTCCTTCAATATCCAGATGGAAATCCACAGCTCACAATTCACATCTTGAGGAGACAAGAACGAAGGTGCCCCCCGAACACGCAGGCCCTCCAGAAGCGTGAGATGAAACTGCCAAGTCACACTGCAAGACAGCCCGGAGATCCCCATCTCCTCCACAGGGGAGAGGCACAGACAACTATCCCACTTCCACACAGCAGGCATATGGAAACAAGGAGCTGGGGACGGGTGTCTCTCTGGGGGGTGCAGAGCGGCCCCGCGGCCCAGCCGGGCCCTCCTCTTCTGTGCCATGGAGCCCGACCCAGAGATCCCAGGAACATCCTGCCATTTCATTAGGAAATCAACAGTGCAAAATTTGTGGGCTGTGTCTAAAGTTACCCCAATGATTGACCTAAAGAAAATCAACTCAATTCAAATATTTGCTGGGACCCCACAGTGTGGCAGCCCAGAGGGCAGCAGGCCACCTGCTGCCAAGACACCTGCCCAAGGGGCCTGGAGGTGTCCGTAGGTCTGCCTTGTGGGAAAGCTGTGCACGGCTGACTCTAAGGTCTGCTATCGGGAAATCTGCAGCCTGTGGCTTCGTGTTTGTGTGTAACCCAAACTCTCTTCTGTGCTAGACTGACTGTGGACATTTAAGGGACATCACAGTCAGAAAAAACCAAAACTTTCTTGATTTTAATAGGTTGTGAGTTCCTTCTAAGTTTGTGCTTCTCACAAGCGGTGAAAACTCAGGGATGATAAATTCCTGGAAGTTTAGCCACGTTTATGTTAGAAAAATCAAATGCTTCTTAGTGTACCTACATGTGTTTTACACTTACTTTATGACACCCAAATAAAAAATGCATTTTAGATTTATGAAGTATTAAATACCCACCTTACTATTTCTGTTCCTCCTCCTCCTGCTCCTCTTTAGAGCAGACATTCCCTTTTAGCAGCGACATCCACTTTTCTGTGATCAAGTCTACTGCAGACTTAACACCCCAAATTCATATGCCCCAATGCACACAGGCCTCTGCAGAGTCTGTAGCACTGGTGTTACTCCAGACGAGGGGCCACCCACCCCCTGCCTTGCTGCCCCAGGCCAGTCACACAGGACACCTCAACACCTCTTGTCTGTCCTCTCCCCCCACCTCCTCTTCACCAGCTCCCCTGCTGCCTCCATAGCACCAGCCCAGCTTCCCAAGCCTCCGGCTCTGACACACACAAGTTCACACCCACTCTTTGCAAACCAATACAGCCAAGAGCGTGCAGAGCCTGCCTCATCTGCCCTGAGTGCTCCCCACACCCGACTGCAAGGCCATCACTCATGAGGCACCTGCTGTGTGCCAAGCACCATGTTCTATCTGCCGACCTCTAACGCCCACAGGCGCAGTCCCTTCCCGCCTGGCCTCATCTTGAAGGTGTAAAAGGATGCTCCATAAAAGGATTATTCCTGGCAACCGTATACCTTCCACTTCATAAACTTGATACTTCTACCCTTTTTCCTCCCACTTGCCCAAAAGTAAACATATAGCATGAAAAAACCAAAAAAACCCAAACTTTGGAACACACCAGGTCCAAGTTAATTGAAGGAGACTATAACACCTCTAAAGCCAGCATATAATTCCACAGAAACCAAAGTATGTCAGGGTTTTTTTTTTTTTTTTAGAATATTTTAATCATCTTTATTTTCAGTTGCAGTTTTGAATAGCAAAAAATGCTTTTAAACAAAGGTCAGGCCATGTTATATCAGTCATCAGTCATAGTAAATCATAATACAGTACAAATTTGCTAACTATGTCTTACAATAAAAATGACCTCTTGGCTAGTTTTCTGAAGCCACTACTTTGATATCTTTATAGGGAAAGCTGTGATTAAGAGATTTTCTTTTTGAAAAAATTACAAAATAATACCTAGAGGGTGGTGGGAGAATGTATTCAGTGATTACATTCAGAGTAAAGTGGTCAAAAATCACCGAGCTGATCTCCCTGTGCTATGTGGCTGCTTCCCATTAGCTATCTATTTTACATTTGGTAGTATATATTAGTCCATGCCATTCTCTCATTTTGTCCCAGCTTACCCTTCTCCCTCCCCGTGTGGTCAAGTCCATTCTCTACATCTGCATATTTATTCCTGTCCTGGCCCTAGGCTCTTCATAACCTTTTTTTTTTTTTAGATTCCATATATATGTGTTAGCATAAGGTATTTATTTTTCTCTTCTGACTTACTTCACTCTGTATGACAGACTTGTCAGGGTTTTTTAAGGGGGGAAAAAAAAGATTTTTTTTTAACTTAAAGAAAAAAGGCCTAATTATTTTTAAGGCACTATTTTCAGTGGTCACCTTTTCCAAGGATAGTTAACCTCCTATACTGCACAAGGGACACAGCACCCCCAACATGACAGCTTCAGAAGACTTTCCATGTTATCAACATTTCTAGCCACCTCAGCTGAAGAAAGACCCCCCCTACCATGCAGTAGTCACCTGTGCACACAAATGCCCACCCTGAAGAGCAATGCCCTCATTACAAACGTCTTTTAACTGGGAAGGGGCAAAGGGAACCTTCTGGACAATAAAAAGGCTCCATTTCCTGATCTCAGTAGTGAATATATAAATACATAAATCACCATGAAAATGAACTCTTACTAAAATGAAAGGAAAAATGGACACACAGCACTTACCGAAATTCAAGAAAATCAGTTTGGCCTGTATCCCAGGACACAGTTTGATGAGAAATGGGATGGCCACGTACAACCCCACGACACAGAGGAGTATCTTCCTCAGTCGGAAGCACAGGCCCTTTCGCCTGCAAAAGAAAAGCAGTGAGCAGGTCAAAGGCAGGAGTGAGTCCGCTGTGGTTTAGTAACAGCATCGTCAAAATCACTGACCAAGATCCACACCTACTGTTTCCAACAAGAATATCACCAACGATAAGAGGAGCCTCCCACCTGCTTTTGCCTTTTAATTTGCACTTAGAACTCTACCAGAAGGGTAAAATTTGTTTCCTGAAAGCCAAAGAAACAGTCCTGCTGATTTCCTTTGTGTGCCCTGGGATCAGAACCCAGCACAGCCATCAGATCCTCAGAAAGTGCCCAACTTCTTGTCGGACAGTAGTTGCAACTTCACCTCAGGAGAGTGGCTGCCTCTGAGCCTCTGACTGCCCTCCTGCAAGCAAGCATGGGCTACCCATCAGAGGAAGCACGTATGTGACAGAACGTGCCACACCAGGTCCCGGAGGCAGCAGGGGCTGAGAACAAGGCTCTGGCCATCACTGCATGTTCTCATATTTCTGCCCACATACCCTCCAGAGGCCCCTTTTCCGGGCACCTCGGGCCAGGTCATCACCCCAGGTCTCAAGACTCTCTTCTAATCCACAGCCAGCTCCAAGACTTCCTCATCCTGTTCCTGATCCCGTTAAAAAATGTCCCTAGCCCAGAGAGTCTCAAACTTCTTGGACTAAGGGCCTCTCTACAGTTGAAAAATTGAGGGCCCAAAAGACCTTCTGTTCATATGATTTGTGTTTATTACTATTTGTTTTATGAGAAATTAAAGAAAAATTGAAAATATCTATTAAGTCATCTAATAACAATAAACAACCCATTACATGTGCATATAATTAACATCTGTTATAAAAAATGATTATATTTTCCAAAACGAAAAATTTTAATGAGGAGATTTTTACAAATTTCTTTAAGTCAGACAGCTTAACAGAAGACAGATGGTTCTCATATCTGCTTCTGCATTCAATCTAGTGCAATCCCACACGTCACGCAGCATCTGGAAAGCTCCCGAAACCCCATGAGAGAATGAAAGTGAAAAAGGCAAACAGCATAGCATCTCAGTGTTACCATGAAATCTGTCCGACCTCACGGACATGCTGAAGGGTTCTGGGCACCCCATGAGCCCCAAGCACACATGGAAACTGCTGCTTATCTCAGCATATCAAGTCTCAACCTCAATGGGTTTAGTTATTTATTTCTGGACTACTTCGAAAAAAAGTAAGGTGGTTTAAAAAATATATACCTTGAACTGCTGACACATGCAACAATACAGAAGGATCTAAATGCGTTAGGCTAGGAACTTCCCTGGTGGCACAGTGGTTTAGAATCCGCCTGCCAATGCAGGAGACACAGGTTTGAGCCCTGGTCCGGGAAGATCTCACATGCCACAGAGCAATTAAACCCATGCACCACAACTACTGAGCCTGCGCTCTAGAGCCCATGTGCCACAACTACTGAAGCCCGCTCGCCTAGCCTGTGCTCTGCAACAAGAGAAGCCACCGCAATGAGAAGCCCACGCGCCGCAACTAGAGAAAGCCCACATACAGCAACGAAGAGCCGATGCAGCCAAAAATAAATAAATAAATTTATAAAAATAAATAATTTTTAAAAAAAAAAAAGCATTAGGCTAAGTTAAATAAGACAAGACACAAAAGACTACATACTGTATAATCCCGTTTGTCTGAAATTCCAGAAAAAGCAAAACTACAGAAACAGAAAAGCAGAACAGTGACCTCAGAGGCTGGGAGTAAAGGGAAGAGACTGCAAGGGGCACGAGGCAACTTTTGCAGTGACGGAAATGTTCTTTATCTGGACTGTGGTTGTGGACACATGAATGTATATGTTGGTAAATTTTATCGCATGTAAATAATACTGCAACAAAGCTGATGTAAATAATACCTCAATAAAGCTGATGACAAATATGCATATCTGACAATGTAATCCTTTCACTCATTCACCTGGCTCATCCACCAGTCGTTACTGAGCACTGGGCACTCCTGGGGCAGTGGACAATAAGGGCAGCAGAGGATGCCATCTGTGTCTCTGCTGTGCTCTCAGCTCAGCGGGGCAGACAAAGGGCTGTGAGAGAGGCATCTGGTGCAGGGTGACCTGACCTAGTCTGGGCTTCCAGGGAAAGGGCCACTGATGGAAACACAAAGTCAGGAATACAGGAGTTAACTAGATGATGCAGGAGAAGTTTAAACAGGCATCTTAAATTCCATGCACAATCTACCCGTTCACTGAGGAAAGGCATACGATGTAGTGGTTAAGGTGCTGGCTCTGAAGTCAAATGATCTGGTCCAGCATCCAATCTACCACTTACTAGCTGTCATATCCCTCTTGAACAAAAAATATATATATAAATAGAAATGAAAAAAATTTATATACCTGTAGCAATAAGGCTCCTCTACATTAAAATCATTTTCTTCTGGATTGAGTTATTATAATTACTATCATACACATTAATCAAAATAACAAATATGTTATATTTTTGGTAAATTATTATTAAGCACGAAAAGTAAACTTTTATTGAAAATACAACTTTAAATGAGATGGATTCCACTACTTTGCCAAATGTACCATGTCTCTCTCTCTATATTACTTATTGATAGAAAAAAAGGGGGGTTAGCATTAATTCTATTTCTGTTTTTGGTTTTTAAAAATATAAGTATTGAGAACTTGCTCACATCAGTAAAAGGGAATGGAAGTTTACTAGTATCACCACTTCTTCAGGTTTATATGCTCAAAATCACCCAGTAAAAAAACTCAAATAAGCCCTTTTTCATTTTTGTTGACAGCTAAGAATTTGACACCACCTGACTTGTAAAATTTTTATGCAGTCATTAGACATTCACTTAGTTTCTCAGCTTTTACCAAGAACTGAGCCCTCTTGCCTTGACCTTGACCTGCCTTTAGCAAGAATCCTGCTAAGTCATCCCCCACCTTCATAATCTGATCAAGTCCCTCATCCCCCCACCTTTGATGTCTAAACACTTGACCTGCCTTTAGCAAGTCCCCCCACCCTTGATGTCTCCTCAGTAATTTTTCATCCCCTGATCCCCTAACTCTACTTTCTGTTTGGAAATCCCAAGCCGTCTCCTCAGAAGGCATCGCAGGGAGGGCTGTATGCGTGCCTGACCTTTCTACCGGCTCCTTCTGTCCACCCTGCCAGGCCTTTTCCTTCCCACCCCAGCCCCACCTCCCTACAGCCACTAGAGCTTTAAGGCCCCTGCCTCCAGGGGGTGCTGCTAAGGGACTCAGGGACTCCACACAGCCTCTACCTGAGGATGAAAAGGAAAAATGACAAACTGGAAACAGGTCGGGTGTTTTACCCACACAGCTGGGCTGTGGTAACACCCAGACTGCTGCTTGGTATTCTCAAAAAGTCCCTCACCTGAAATTTAGTCCATTGCCTCCACAAGATTACATATCGTGGGAAATGAAAATCTTAAAAGTCAAATATGGTAAAAAAGCATTAGTCCTCATCTTGAGCAGGTTACCTTAAATTGTTCCATTTCCCCAAAACTAAATTCAGATAAAAAGATAAATAAAGCAGGGCAAAGACGAGAACCAACTCTTACATTACATAAGCTGCTGAGTTTTGTGTGACTGTGATTATGCTGACTGGTGGCTCAGCTGTCAGGACGAGTGCAGTAAGATCTCTCTTTGTATCTGACTGTCTGTTTACATATGTATGGACATATGTGTGTGTATGTATGTACGTATGTAAGCTACAGCTGACCCTTGAACAGCGAAGGGGTTAGGGGTGCCAACCCTCCATGCAATTGAAAATCTGAGTATAACTTAAAGTTGGCCCTCCATTTTTGCGGTTCTGCTTCTGTGGATTCAACCAATCGTGGATCATGTGGTACTGTGGTTCGTCTTTGGTGAAAAAAAATCTGTTTATGAGTGGACCCGCCCGCACAGTTCAAACCCATGTTGTTCGAGGGTCCACTGTATTTGTGATGTTTTCCTAGCCCTGGATGGTATTACCAAATTAATTTATAAAACCCCTTTAAGGACCTCTGTTCCAACTGGCTTAAAGAAAAGTGACAAATTAAATATTCCTAAAACTCCCAGAAGTATAAGAACCCAAATATTTTTCAAGCTCATGTATAAATAAAACCAGTTTAGAGGTGTCAGTTTAATAAAAGCAGTTGTCCTCTTGAAACAGGAGGGAAGGGGGCAGGGCACAACCTTTAAAAGAATGACATAGCCAAAGGACATGATAAAAACTGGTTAGAACCAACTAGATCCAAAATGGTGGAAGATTCAACTTCCAGTAGACCTTGAGCCTCATTATACGCTCATTGTAATGCATTCGCTAAATGACATACCCACCAGTGCCATGACAGTTCTGAGGCCAACCAAAAAAGGCCAAAAGTGGGCCGTGGCCCAATTCCTAGAAATCCCCGCCCCTTCCCCCGAAATAGTTGGAATAATCCTGCTCATTAGCCTATGAAATTTACACAGCCCATAAAAACTAACCACACCATATTTCGGGGGCTCTCACCTTCTGAGATGGCCCACACTCTGTGGAGTGTGTTTCTCTCTAAATAAATCCACTTCTACCTATCACTTTGTCTCTCACTCGACAAGACATAAAGAACCTGAGCTTCATTAAGTCCTGAGACCAGGTGTGTGACCTCAATTAAAAGACAGTGGGTTTTGACCAGGTTCAACTCCCAGCATGTGGGTTCAAGTCTCACCTGAAGTGCATGGTTTCACTCTGAGTTATCAGCATTAAGTATAATATGAGCACACATTATTTGACTAATAAACACAGGTAGAATAACAACCTAATATAATCTACTAGATTATTAAGATTTTAAAAATTATAAACTCAACCTAAGAATAAAAGTACAAGTAGATATGCAGTAAAATTGCTTGAAATCCATTATTTCATGTATATCAAGTGCAGCAATAAAACAAAACCCACGTATTTAACTAAGGTTTTTATTCTGTGATTTTTTTTTGAAACTTGCCTAACACACGTGTTATAAAAATAATAAACAGGGAAATAACTTGATGATGGCTAGCTTACAGCATTCATGAACAATCCCAATATAACTGTGAAGAACCAGTGTATCAGACTTCCCTGGTGGTGAAGTGGTTAAGAATCCGCCTGCCAATGCAGGGGACATGGGTTCAATCCCTGGTCCGGGAAGATCCCACATGCCGCGGACCAACTAAGCCTGTGGGCCACAACTACTGAGCCTGAGCTCTAGAGCCCGCAAGCCACAACTACTGAAGCCCGCGCGCCTAGAGCCCGTGCTCCACGGCAAGAGAAGCCATCGCAATGAGAAGCCCGTGCACCACAACAAAGAGTAGTCCCCGCTCGCTGCAACTAGAGAAAGCCCGCGAGCAACCACGAAGACCCAATGCAGCCAAAAATAAATAAATTTATATATATATATGTGTATGTATATATATATATATATATATATATATATATATAAGAACCAGTGTATCAGGCTGACGTGATACAAAAGTTTTATGAATGGATTTTTCAAAAATAGCTGAAACCAAGCAGGACTCTGTGGGGCCCTCCTGGGCACAAAAGCCCTTCTGCACCCCCTGTTTCTAGGAGATAGGCTTCACTCAGCCTCCTTGACCTTCCCTGATTTCCAAAGGGCAGATTCAAACAGTTGCTAATTGGGGAAGGGAGGCAATGAGAAACAAGGGAGGGGCAGTCAAGAACAACAGTGCACCCTTGGGGCAGGGTCCTGGTTCCTCCTCAAGGGATATACAAAACAATCTTTGAGTTTCTTCTGCAGGAACTAAGGCCCCCGCCCAGGTGTAGGATGGTAATTTCAGACTGAGCACAAGATTCCTGTAGCACCACCATAATACCTCACCACCAACCAATCAGAAGAAAGTTACACACCCTGCAGCCCTCACCCCAAATTTTGCCTATAAAAACTTTTCCACCAAAACCATCAGGGGTTTTTGAGCATGAGCCACTGGTTCTCCTTGCTTGGCCCTGCAATAAACCTTTCTCTGCTCCAAACTCCGATGTTCTGCTTTGTTTGGCCTCACTGTGCATTGGGCACACTAACTTTGGTCACAAACATTTATCTTTTTCCCCCTGCCTGATCCTTCCAGAATTCAGAGACTCTGACTATTCTTATTTTCAGGGCAATGTAGTTACTTGCATAAGTTCAGCAAGAATCCGTCCTCCTTGTACAGAACACAATTGGAAACACTGATTATATAACCAAGGCTTTGACTGGAATGGCATATTTTAAAATGATTCATAGAATTGTATATGACCAGACAGATTTAGGGAATTAAGGCTGACTTTATGGAACCAATGTTTAGAAACGCCTCTTAGAAAAACAGGCCTGGTACCTAAATTTACATAGTTCCCAGCCTTACTTACAGGTCACTTCCGGGCAGGCCCCCAAACTGTAGGATATTTTAATGACTTCAGGAAGATAGGAATTCATCCAAATCTATACGTACTGCAGTTCTTGGCTTGGCTTCCTAGCTTCAAAAGACTTTTAAAAGTCTGAGATTCCTTATAAAATGTTCCAGCAAAGCAAACTTTTAAGAGGCCTACGTGGTCAACTGGCATTCTTGCTGCACTTACGTAAATGATTAGGCCAAATCTTTTTTTCTTTAAAGAAAGAAAAATAATCTTACTTTGAGTATCTCTGATCAAAGAAGGACACGACCGTGGAGAGAAATTTTATGTTTCAACAGAAAACTGTAACACACCCTTGTGGGTTATTCAGATTTCTAGTCCTGTTCATTATCTTTGAGGTTTTATTATCTATCTGTAAACTGGTCTAGATCCTGCCCTCTTGTACATTTTATCAGTCTTCACCAAATTCTCAATTCTTTGGGTTTCCTTCAATGCCAGTTACAACCCTCCAAGTTAACATTTCTAATCTTCACACCCTCCCAGATCCTCAATGGGACTCGAGGCTGTTGTGCAGTTTCCCCTTCCCCGAGGAGCTGAAAAGTCCTTCCGGATGAAGCTGGTCAACTTGATGTAAACCTTTTTGAGGCTTCACCACAGCAGATCACGTGTGGGATGCCATTACCAAAGACATTCAAACTGCAAACCAGGAAATCCATCTTATTGCCATCCTCCCTCCACCACCTAAAAATGCTTCAAACTCAACGTTTAAATATCTTCTCGACTGACTGCCCTCTGGACTCAGAAAACGGGTTTAGAATCTGCTCCAACCATTAATCTTCGTTTTTCTTTTTGTCTGCTTGTTCTAACCCAAGGTCTTCTTTCCTACTGCAGATTGCCTACTTCTCACCTTCTCAGCTGAGTCTTCTCTCTGCAGCAATCAACCAGCTCCTTGCTTGTGAAACTTCTTGGGAAGTTTCAACTGGGGGAATGTGGGGACTGATAACCCAAAAGAAATGGTCAAAATTACTTCAAAATGAAAACATCTGATTTCTAACAGATGCAGAAAGAAATCTCATTGGAAATTCCCTCCTCTGCCTAAGGCAGAGCTCTAGAAGAGCAGCTGCCACAAACCTCCCTTGGGGAGGTCTCCAGTCAGGGAGGTGACTGACCTTGGGCACAGGACATCCAAAAACACTGTATCAACAAGCCTCAGTCCTGCCCCTCCCCTTTATGAAACTGGCAATATAAACTCTTTCCCTCTGGCTGTTTGGGTAGCTACTCTCTTTATAGAGCACTCCCACATGCATAATAAACTTTTCTCCTGTTAATCTGTCTATTGTCAATTACTTCAGATCTAAATTTATGCTGGAAAAGTTCTTCTCTCAGCAGCATAATCATCGGGTCTGGCCATCTTTCTCCAACAGATGAAGTCCTTCCAGCAGGGACCCTGTCTTTCACCTTTGTCTCTGTGGTAGTTAAGTCAATGCCACGCCTACAGTTTGTGCTCAGTGAATGTTTGATCAAAGAATTACTGCCCCATGATCATTAATGCAGAAAACTATCAGAACCACCACCAACTTCTCTGGGCTCCCACTACACTTGAGTTTCACAGTTTTTTTCTATTTCATAGTTTGTGTCTTCAACCAAGCATCTACACTGAAAGTTACTCTGGTTGACAGTCACTTGGTTGTGTATTAGAATCTCTGGAGAAATTTACAAAATATCAATGCCTGGAACTTGCTTCAGAAATTCTAGTTTTGGGAATTCCCTGGCGGTCCACTGCAGGGGGCATGGGTTTGCTACCTGTCAGGAAACTAAGGTCCTGAATGCCGTACAGCGTGGCCAAAAAAAGAAAAAGAAAAAATAATAATAAAACTAAAGAAAGAAAAAAAAGAAATTCTAATTTTATTGGTCTGAAATATGACTTGACCACACTTGAGGAGACCACAGCCGCCTGCCCACCCAGCAGCCCCTGAGCACCTCAGCACTTGCTGAGATAGGAAGGGGACAAGGCATAACCTTTAAAAGAATGACAGCCATCGAGGACACAACATAAACTGGTTAGAACCAACCAGCTCCAAGATGGTGGACGAGTTGACTTCCACTAGACCTTGAGCCTCAGTATATGCTCACTGTAATACATCATGCTAAATAACACACCCACAGGTGCCATGACAGTTCCAAGGCCAACCATAAAGGTCACAAAGTGGGCAGTGGCCCAATTCCTGGAAATCCCCATCCTTTCCCCAAAAGAGTTGGAATAATCCTCCCACTCATTAGCCTATGAAATTACCCACCCCTATAAAATCTGACAACCCCGTACCCTGGTGCCTTTCACCTTCTGAGATGGCCTACACTCTGTCTATGGAGTGTGTATCTCCCTGAATAAACTTCCTTTTATAAAAAATAAATTTATTTATTTATTTTTGGCTACATTGGAGCTTCGTTGCTGCGCACGGGTTTTTCTCTAGTTGCAGCGAGCGGAGCCTACCCTTTGTTGCAGTACACAGGCTTCTCATTGCGGTGGGTTCTCTTGTTGTGGAGCACAGGCTCTAGGTGCACGGGCTTCAGTAGTTGTGGCCTGTGGGCTCAGTAGTTGTGGCCTGTGGGCTCTAGAGCAGGCTCAGTAGTTGTGGCACATGGGCTTAGTTGCTCCGCGGCACGTGGGATCTTCCCGGACCAGGGCTCAAACCCATGTCCCCTGCATTGGCAGGCAGATTCTTAACCACTGCGCCACCAGGGAAGTCCCCGAATAAACTTTATTACTTTACTATGGCTCGCTCTTGAATTCTTTCCTGCGCAAAGCCAAGAACCCACACTCGGCAGCCGTCCCCCGTTCCCAGGGACTCACCTGAGACCTGGGACATGACCATCCTCTCTGGCCCCACTTTCTTTCCTGCGACACTGCCACTTACCTCACCTTCGCGGCCTTTCCCTCTGTCTCTGCCAAGCCAGACTCAATGCCCATGATCATTAATGTGCCACCACCCGCACCTCAGAATTTCGCATGGCATCTCCCTTCCCCTGGGGTTGGAACAGGCCAGTAAGGGTGCTGAGCACGCCTGAATCCTTCCTGAGAGTCTCTGTAAAAACCGAGGAGGGACAGAGAACTGGGGACAAAGGAAGCCACCCTGGAGTGGCCAAAGGAGCCCTTTAATTTCTCAAGACAGGACCTGAAGGTTCTAATTTTAAGACTTAAACCACTTTCATAAGCAAACAAACACAAGGAGTTTCTGGCCTCGACAGATCAAATAAGCTCAGTGAAGCAGGAAACTGCATCTGGCAGTAAGCAAAAAACCAATAACCAGAATTTGGCCCTAAGGACAGCTCCTACCTGCAGTGCCAGTTCACCGCTGTGGGAGGTGGAAGCCAGACACAGGGGTGCATGCTGTCCCAGAAGCAGGATGGGAGTGGGCAGGAACGGCAGTGAAGGAGACACCTACTGGCTCACAGTGCCCAGAGTGGGAGGACTCTCCCGCAACTGTCCTCAGCTCTGGTGCCAAAATAGGTCCTTCCACAGAAGTTCATTCACATTTATGGCTGACTTTTTAAGCATTCTGGCTTTTCGGCATCAACTGCCAGGCCTCATGCCTTCTGGGCTGAAATGTTGTATATACGTCCCAGGCTCCAGATGAGAAAATGAGGCTCGTGTACGAGCACACGGTCCACGCGGAACTGAACGCAGGCCATCTTTTCTGATGTCCAAGAAAAAGACATTCTTGGGTCAGACCATTCACAGAGACACATAGGATCCCAAGCGACCTGGGGAACATGACAACACCAAACAAAATCCAGCAAGCCAAACTACTGAGTCCGCAAAATCCTATGCAAGACAGGACTGTACTATCAGAAAAAATTAATAAAGGTTACACTAGAAGAAAAGTGAACTTGTCTGGTCTGCTCAGCTCTTGGCCATCCATCCCATCTTCTCAGAAGGACAGTCTTCACACCCCCTCCAGCAGTTCAGACCAAGAAACTGGCCCCATCGCTTCTCTGTCTGCTCGCTTATCTGACCTGGGCTTTCCCTTTCCTACCTCTCTTTTTCTTCTCCTTCTGTGCCTTCTAAAGAGATAGTCAAACATAATTAAACTGCTTTGAACAATGGAAGCATTATTTCTTTGTAAGAGGTTTGAGCTGTCAAAGTCTGTCTTTGGAACAGGAAATAGGAAAAATAACAGTACAATCATTCCCAAAGGCCCCCACCTCATAAACACTACCATGTCCTCTTCGAGGTTAGAGCTGGAAATTCTGTATTATATGGAACCAGCAGGTGTTAAGAAGTGAACCCTGTCTGATACTCTGTCAATCTGCAGCTGAAAAACAGTTCATGCAGGACATCAAGACTAGCAGGGGTTCACTCTCATTCTCTGCTAACAAAGGAAAACAGGCAGATAACAAATGAAGATTTTAAACAACAAAGCCCTGTCCCCATTTTAAGGTCAAGACAGAAAATAAGAATGAGGCTACGCTCATCATGTTTAATGAGAAAGGCTGTGTCTCTGAGCTCAGCCTAAGAAAACTTCCTGTGAATGGAGCCGTCAGTAAAAAAAAAATTTTTTTTAACCATTTCCTTCCAAAAGAGCAAAACCCCTTCTTTGAGCAAACTGAGGAGGTATATAGTTTTAAAGATTTTTCATTGCATGCCACCAAATGAAAGTTGTCATTTATACTTTAAGGAAGCTGTCTTCTTTTTCCCCACTTTGAGCTGTGAAACTAGGGCAATAATATGAAGCACTGATGGGTAGATAAAGACAGGCCTTTCTTGGGACTTCCCTGGTGGTGCAGTGGTTAATACTCTGCACTCCCAAAGCAGGGGGGCGGGTTCAATCCCTGGTACTTTAAGGAAGCTGTCTTCTTTTTCCCCACTTTGAGCTGTGAAACTAGGGCAATAATATGAAGCACTGATGGGTAGATAAAGACAGGCCTTTCTTGGGACTTCCCTGGTGGTGCAGTGGTTAATACTCTGCACTCCCAAAGCAGGGGGGCATCTAGTTCCCCTGGTCAGGGAACTAGATCCCACATGCATGCCACAACCAAGAGTTCGCATGCCACAACCATGGAGCTAGTGAGCGGCAACGAAGGAGTCTGCCTGCTGCAACTAAGACCCGGTGCAAACAAATAAATAATATTAAAAAAAAAAAAGATAGAGAGAGAGACTTTTCTTGAAAGAACAGAAGCCAAATCTAGGAACCAAGGAAGCCCAAAAGATGCTCTTTACTGAGGAAAACTTCAGTGAATGAGCTTGTTTATATCAATGTAGTTCCTGCACAATGGAGATGAAAAACAAAAGTATACCTTGGTGTGTTCCAGTCACACAGCACCTGCCAAACTGAACAGGAGAAATGATACCTAAGGCCAGGCCCCCACAGTAACTCCTGCTGGTCCGCCTGCTCCCAGCACCTGACGCTGTGGAGGCTTCATTTCCCATAGGCCCTCTGCAGGGCAGCTGGCACAAGCCCTCAGACTTCCCTTAGGCAATAAATGCTCAGCACTTGCAAGATTCTCTACGCAACTAAGCCTATCAGCTTCCAAACAGCCGTTTCCCATGCACTGCTCCAACACCCAATGGTTTAAAACTGTTGGGAACTGGCTACCCTCTCTTTCCTGGACGTGTGACCTCAGCCAGCATACCCACTGCTCTGTGGACGTGTCCACCTCTCTAGCACCAGGACTGGAGTCCTTCAGGGACCAACCTGGGGACCGACTCCACCTCCACGAGCCCCGGTGAGCAACCCTCAGATGCGCCCAGACAGGCAGAAGGGCTGCAGTTCTGGGAAAGTGTGTGAGAGTCAGGAGGAAGGTGCACGAATGGCACCTGCTTCCCCTCCGATTTCCAAATTGATAGTAATTTGCTTTTCACTTTACTGTTCCCGAGTTAGATGTTTCAATAACCTGCCTGATTCCTCTGCCAGGGGAGGGAACAGAGTGCTGGGTGAAGACTCAGAGCAAGGCCCCCATCCAGTAAAACAGCCCCTCAGGCAGTTGGGGCCCTTGTGGTGCTTCCCTCCAGCGGGAGCACCTGTAAAGTGGGAGGCACCGTGCTCCCAAACCTGGGCTCTGCATAGCAGTGGAGACAGAGATGGCCTGTCACTCCTCACAGCCCGACTCTCTGAGCCTCGGTTCCCTCACTCTAATGGAATCTACCTGAAAGGCCCGTTGTGCAGAGTAAACGAACAAGGACATGAAATGCTCAGCACGGTCATGGTCTCGGTCTTGCACATGGAGAAGGAACACTGAGCTGAACTGAAAGAGCTTCTGTCCTGGGCTGGCTTTGTCCAGCCCTGCTTGGCCGAACTACCCAGCTGAGCTCTAATTTCCTGCTCTGGTACCCAAAATTACAATTACTCTTTAACCACGTTAGTGCTTAAAATCAGTAGTTTCATGCTTCAGAAATGACGCCAGTAACGTGGTATGCAGCATGAGAAGGAAAGCTAAGCGGGAAGCGGGTGCAGGGCTGTGGTGGGGCTGCCAGCCTCCTCCGGGGTGGACCCCACCCGGCCCTGGCAGCTCACAGGCAGACCCACCTCACTTCTGTGGCCCTCGGTCCCCAGGACACTTGCGTTTTCTAGCAGAGTCACAGGACCTTCCTGTTCAGCTTGAGTGGTGTTCTGCCCTAGGCCCCCAGGACATGCCCTAAGGCAGCGAAGACGGGAGCACAGTGCTCTGTGCTGCGCAGGCCCAGTGCTACTCGACTGTCATCTGCTAAAAGCTGCCGAGCCCATCAGCTCTTGCACTGACTACATGGCAGTCGCCAGTGCTGCTCTCCGTTCTCTCCGGCTCTGTGCCTTCCTGGGCCCAGGGTAGGATGGCACATCCCCCTTCCCCTTTAGAGTTAGGGGCGGCCAAGTGACTTGCTTTGGCTAAGGAAACGTGAGCAGAGAGACCATGTCCCTTCCGCTTCAGGAGCAGCAACGGCCCACAAGGTGGAGGGAGGGTGTGTGGAGCTGGAGGTCCTGCTGGCCTGGATCCTCAGTGACCACAACAAGCAGAGGCCACACCAGACACACAGTGGGGTAAGAAATACACCAGTGACCCAGGGGTTCTGCTGCATGACCTGGTCTGCCCTGACCAACACTCAGGTCAGATCAACAACGTGCAGGCCTCAAAGGACTGAGCTCCAGGTACAGCACTGTATACCCAGCTATCTTCAGTGTCTCCATGTGGAGTCCCACAGGCAAATCAAAACTACCATGTCCAAAACCAAATGCTTGATCTTCCACCCTCTCCCCCTCTGCTTCCATCTGCTTCCCCTCCAGTCTCCATCTCAGCAAATACCTGTGCCCGTGGCAGACCCCCAGCAGTCATTCCTGACACCCCTTCGTGCCCCACCTCCACTTCCAAGGCACAGCAGACCCCAAAACATTTCAAATCCATACACCTCTAGTCACCTCGTCTGCTGCCTCTCTGCTCCAGGCCAGCCACATATCTTGCCTAGACCAGCAGCCCTAAACTTTCTTGATTACACATTCAATCAGTAACATTTTTGGAACATGCCCTCAGTATATACGTTCGTTTTAAATTATACACATGTATAACTGGGTGGTTAATATCTGAATATGAATATAATTAGAAGTCCCAATATTTCATTCCCATATCTTAATGACTGTTTCACCCACCTCCTGGGTGAACCCATCCCATTTTGGAGATCAATACCTTGGTCTTCTGAAGAGACTTCTTAAATGGAACCCCCAACCTCCGCCTGCCTGCTGTACAGCCAGAGAGACCCTTTTCAAAGGCAAACTTGGTCATATCACTGTCTCACTTAAACCTTTACAATGCAAGAGCATCTGAAACAGGTCCCAGGGGGACTGCCCACCTCTGACCCTCCAGCTATCAGTTACCTGCACGGCCCTAATGCTTCCCCACCTCTGAGACCGGTTCACATCCCCAGCCCTGTGCTTCCTCCAGGTTTCAGCTTCAAGGCTGTTTGCTCCAAAGTCTCCCTGGCTGTTCAATCTAATTGTGCTCTCCTCTTACAATTATTTATATATGAAGGATATTGTCCCTCTGTCTGACATTTTATATATTTCTAAAATATTTCCCTCTGTCATTTGTCTTTTTATTTGGTAATATTTGTAATTATAAGAAAATTTTTAATTTTTTTCTGTTTTTATTGTATTAGTCTTTTTCTTTATGCTTTCTTCCTCTAAGGGTATACATTCTTCTCTGACCTTGACACTGGATAAATATTCTTTAAAAAAATGAAAAGATAACCTATGGGATGGGAGAAAATATTTGCAAATGATGGATAAATATTCTTTAAAAAAATGAAAAGATAACCTATGGAATGGGAGAAAATATTTGCAAATGATGTGACAGACAAGGGCTTAATCTCCAAAATATACAAACAGCTCATACAACTCAACAACAAAAAAACAAACAACCCAATCGAAAAATGGGCAGAAGACCCTAAAAGACATTTCTCCAAAGACATACAGATGGCCAAAGATGAAAAGATGCTCGACATCACTAATTATTAGAGAAATGCAAATCAAAACTACAATGAGGTAGCATCTCACACTGGTCACAATAACCATCATTAAAACATCTACAAATAACAAATGCTGGAGAGGGTGTGGAGAAAAGGGAACCCTCCTCCCACCTGTTGGTGGGAATGTAAGTTGGTACAGTCACTATGGAAAACAGTATGGAGGTTCCTCAGAAAAATAAAAATAGAATTACCATATGATCCAGCAATCCCACTCCTGGGAATATACCTGGACAAAACTATAATTCAAAACTATAATTCAAAAAGATACATGCAGGACTCCCCTGGTGGCGCAGTGGCGCAATGGTTAAGAATCCACCTGCCAATGCAAGGGACACGGGTTCAAGCCCTGGTCTGGGAAGATCCCACATGCTGTGGAGCAACTACGCCCATGTGCCACAACTACTGAGCCTGTGCTCTAGAGCCTGCGAGCCACAACTATTGAGCCCACATGCCACAACCACTGAAGCCTGTACACCTAGAGCCCGTGCTCCACAGCAAGAGAAGCCACCACAATGAGAAGCCCACGCACCACAACGAAGAGTAGTCCCTGCTCACTGCAACTAGAGAAAGCCTGCGTGCAGCAACGAAGACCCAAGGCAGACAAAAATTAAAAATAAATTTATTAAAAAAAAAAAAGATACACGTACCCCTGTGTTCATAGCAGCACTATTCACAATAGCCAAAACATGGAAACAACCTAAATGTCCACTGACAGATGAATGGATAAAGAAGATGTGGTACATATATACAATGGACTACTACTCAGCCATAAAAAAGAATGAAATAATGCCATTTGCAGCAACATGGATGAAACTAGAGATTATCATACTAAGTGAAGTAAGTCAGAAAGAGAAAGACAAATACCATATGATATCACTTATATGTGGAATCTAAAATAGGGCACAAATGCACCTATCTAAAAAATGGAAACAGACTCATAGACATAGAGAACAGACTTCTGGTTGCCAAGGGTGGGGGGGGAGGGAGAGGTATGGACTGGGAGGCTGGGGTTAGTAGATGCAAACTACTACATTTAGAATGGATAAACAACGAAGTCCTAATGTATAGCACGGGGAACTATATTCAATATCCTGTGATAAAACCATGATAGAAAAGAATATAAAAAAAGAATGTATATATATATATGTGTATAATTGAGTCACTTTGCTGTACAGCAGAGACTGGCACAACACTGTAAATCAACTATACTTCAATTAAAAAAAATCAAAAAAATTTTCTTATTTTTCTTTTAGAGCTTTACATTTTACATTTAATCCTGGAATATATTTTGGAATATGGTGGGAAGAAGGGTTGAGTTTATATATTCCTAAATAGTTACCCAAGTTTCTCTCCATCTAAAATGCCGCCTTGAAGAGACATTAAAATTTTATATACAAGGCTAAAGATGGTAGATTTAACTGTTCTTTCTCAAAACCCCACAAAAATGACAGTAATTTTTTTTTTAAGCATAAAACCCTAGGGGCAAAGAATGAGAGGAGAGACATCCAAATTTTAGAAGCTGGAAAGCTTCCAAATTTAGTTGACACCCCCAGGAGAGTCCTAATCCAGCATGCAAAGAGATAAGGCACGTGACAAGTGGCTCTAGTGCCTGTGGAAGGGGCTCAGGCTGGGACCCAAATCAGGAAAATGTGAAAAATCCCTCCGGACTCCTACTTCACTGATGGGGCCACTACCCCACCCCACCAAAAGACTGAAGGTTTATTCTCTGCAAAAGGTAAACAGAAGGTTTCTGTACTACAGAGGGCCAGATACTCTAAAAAACAGAAGAAATACATGAAAGTTTAGAATGCTGAGAATCCCAGTCTTCTTCCTCAGTTCCCAGAGAGGTGGTGAGTTCAGGAGGAAAAAATACAGGGCAGCCTCGCCAATTCTAATTACTCTTCTGCTGACCTCCCAGTCCCTGGTCCCTGGCTTCCTGTTTGCAACTGTGGGAGATGTGTGTTCCTCCGAACTACTCATGACCTTGCGTCCTGCCTTCCCTAAAGGAAAACTGAGGCAGACTGATCCCAGGCAGAACTGCATTAAATCTATTTGGGAGAGAAACACCATCTTTTCAATATAATGGATTCTCATCTAAAAACAAATGTATCTCTCCACTTAAACAAGTATTATTTTATGTTCTCAGTAAAGCTGAATAATTTTCTTCATAGAGATGCTACGTATTTCTTATATATTTATTCTTAGATATTATACAGTTGTCTTTAATGTGAAATAGAGTGTATCCTGTTACATTTTTCTAGCTGGCTAGTTACTGGTATATAAGGAAGCTATTAATTGCTGTATATTTATTTTGCATTTGAAAATCTAACTGAGCTCCATTAGTTCTGAGAATTTTTTGAGATGCTACGTATTTCTTATATATTTATTCTTAGATATTATACAGTTGTCTTTAATGTGAAATAGAGTGTATCCTGTTACATTTTTCTAGCTGGCTAGTTACTGGTATATAAGGAAGCAAGCTATTAATTGCTGTATATTTATTTTGCATTTGAAAATCTAACTGAGCTCCATTAGTTCTGAGAATTTTTTGGTTAATTTTTATTGGAGTTTTCCAGTTAAAAATTCATTATCTGCAAGCAAGCAATGAAAATTTTTGGTCCTCTTTATAGGTTTACCTTTTAACATTTTCTTAACTTCCCATAATATCTAGAGTATTCAGAATAATATTTTACAGTAGCGGTAAGTAGAGATGAAAAGTCTTGCTTCTTCACTTGAATTTCCATTCATCTAACAAATATTTATCAGGCATCTACTATGTGCCAGGCAGTAAATAAAATGTTTGACATTTTACTTTTCATTACAATGTTGGTTGATGAGATAGATGTCTTTGATCAATATTTAATGTTAAGTGTAATAGATAGTAGACTTGTCAATGAAACAGTAGAATATGAAGGTACAAAAGGCAGCTTTAGAAAAAACAAACGTAAGCATCTGCATTTCCATCCACTTGAGAATCTCTAAGCCTGGGGTTTCTTGTGCCGCGAATGGAGAAGAAAAGCCTCCTGCTGCACCGCAGCAGGAAACAGGGTGACCAAATGCCCCAGCACCATGCCATCCTGCCCTCTGGGTCAAGGCCATTCTGAGACTATTGAAGTAGCTCTTGAATTCATTCTCCTTCCATTTTCATTTGACCAAAACAAAGACTCACAATGAGACAATACTGTGAGAATTTATCTTCAGTGCAAAGGGCTACGGAGCTACAGTATTTTGTGACATTTCCTGTTATTGAAACACGTAGCACATGTAGAAATACACATTAAACAATGAAGCTCCATCTTCACCTATGTTATTGGCAAAGAATAATACTGACAGGGGGGACTTCCCTGGTGGCGCAGTGGTTAAGAACTGGCCTGCCAACGCAGGGGACATGGGTTCAATACCTGGTCCGGGAAGATCCCACATGCCGCAAAGCAACTAAGCCCATGCACCACAACTACTGAGTCTGCGCTCTAGAGCCCACGAGCCACAATTACTGAGCCCGCATGTCACAACTACTGAAGCCTGCATGCCTAGAGCCCATGCTCCGCAATAAGAGAAGCTCGCGCACCGCATCAGAGCAGTCCCTGCTTGCCGCAACTAGAGAAAGCCCGCGTGCGGCAATGAAGACCCAACGCAGCCGAAAATAAAAATAAATAAATAAATTTATATGTATAAAAAAATACTGACAGGGAATTCCCTGGTGGTCCAGTGGTTAGGGCTCCTCGCTTCCACTGCAGGGGGCACGGGTTTGATCCCTGGTCCAGGAACTAAGATCCATCAAGCTGAGCAGTGGCAAAAAAAAGAATACTGACTATACCACAACAGTAAGTATGAGCAAACACCCTGCCCACTGCCAGAGGGCCCTGCTCTCTGACCAAGTAATTCCATCCACTCTGAAGGACTGACCACAAAGGAGGAGAGCATCCTAGCATGTCAGGAAGGCTCTGCACAGATGTCATCTCTGTAACACAGTCTGTGAGAGGAAAATGGAATATGCTCGCAATATGCAACAGGGATTACTTTTTCATAGCTTTATGCCCTCTCTGATAACAGATAAATGTAGAAAACTTGCAAACTGCATAAAAGCATTGAAAAGAGAATAAAAATAACCCCAAATCATATGATCCTATAGGAGCCTCTGTTAATATACTAGCATAGTATGTTGTTATAAACTTGATTCCATATAAAGTTAGGATCTGTGGTGGAGATGGCTAGCAGATCTCCAGAAGTCTGTACTCACCCTTCCCTAGGGCAGAGCTGATGATGGGAAGTGTCTACATTTCCAGTCAGACTTCATTTCCAGCCCACCTGGGGAGCAGGCGAAGCTGAGTGAGCAGGCTCACCAGAGCAATGTGATTCTGGCAATGTGCGTGTAGCTGTCGGTCCTAATTTGGTAAAGTAGCTGGTATCAATGCTGACATGAGCTTATATTCTACATGCTTATTTTTGTTTTTCGTTTACCAATAAATTTTTTAAAGGTCACATGTTTACATATTTCAAAAAGTAAAACAATACAGTCTCACTGACAACTTGCCTCCATGCATTCGGATAACCACTTTTATTAGATACTTATTTATCCTCCCAGTGTTTCCTTATGCAAATACATGTACATGTTCTCATCCTTCTTTTTCTCATACAAAAGGGGGCACACTACACACTGTAAACTGTTTCACACCTTGATTTTTCTCTCTCAACAATATACCCGGGCAGTCTCTCCCTGTCAATTCACAGCTATGTTGCAGCCACACAATATTTCACTGGGTTGATACATCCTAGGGCATTAAACCAGTCTCCTACCACTGGATACTGAGGCTGTTTCCAGCAGTCAGTGCACCACGAATCATCTGTACAAGTGCAATTTTGTATGTGCAGGTGCACACTGGATAGTCCCAGAATGGAAACGGTTGGATCAAAGAGTAAATGCATCTGTGATTAAGAGATTACTCTCAAATTCCTGCTTCCCTCAAAGCCTCACGAGCAAAATAGTTGTCTAAGATGCATGTGTGCCAATCTGATAGGTGAGAAATGGCATCTTGGTGTAGTTTTAATCTGATTTCTCTAATTATGAATAAGTATGGTTGAGCACCGTTTCACATACTGAAGGGATATGGTATTTCTTTTTCTATTAATTATGCATGCCCTTTGCACATTTTTCATTGGGTTTTGATCTTTTTCTTTTCAATTCCCAGAACCTCTTTATCTATTAGAGCAATTGGCTCTTATCTAAGTGAGCTGCAAATATTTTTTTCTTTTTTCATTAGTGATATCATGCAGATGTTTTTTGTATTCATGTTTCTGGAATTTCCGTCCTGTCTCAATGGCTTGTTACTCAGAGTTGCTGCCATCCTGCAGAACCTGAACACGGCAGCATGGTCCAGTCTCTACTCACACTCCCTTCCACAGGGCTCCTGGCACTCCTGTATGTTGTCTGTTCAGAATCAGCTCATGTGGAACCCGAGAGAACCAGGTTGGCATTTTTACCTGGAATTTTGTTAAATGAATAATCAAACTTCGGGAGATTAGGCAGTTTATGATGCGAGCTTTCCAACTCAAGAACAAATAGGTCCTCACATTTGTTCAAGTCTACTTCTGTGCACTCCGAGAATGTCTGAAGTTTTCCTCTTACACATTTTGCGTACTTCTTTCCAAGGCATTATTCCTTATAGGCATTTTTTGTTATTGACTTTATTTGGTCTTCTCTTCCATTATATCTCACAACCAATTTTTGTTGCTCTGCCTCCAGTGGCTGTGTGACCCTAGGCAAGCTACCTATCTGTGCCTTGATTTCCTCATCTGTGAAATGGGGACTACAGTACCTTGTGAGGTAGTTGTAAACACTTAAAAGTTAATACAGGGAATTCCCTGGTGGTCCAGTGGTTAGGACTAGTGCTTTCACTGTGGTGGCCCAGGTTTAATCCCTGGTCAGGGAATTAAGATCCTGCAAACCACATGGTACAGCCAAAAATAATAATAATAAATAAAAAATAATTATTTTTTTTAATTTTTTAAAAAATTTATTTACTTATTTTTTGCCTGCGTTGGGTCTTTGTTGCTGCACATGGGCTTTTTCTAGTTGTGGCGAGTGGGGGCTACTCTTCATTGCGGTGCACAGGCTTCTCACTGTGGTGGCTTCTCTTGTTGTGGAGCTCAGGCTCTAGGCATGCGGGCTCAGTAGTTGTGGCTCACGGGCTCTAGAGTGCAGGTTCAGTAGTTGTGGCGCACAGGCTTAGTTGCTCCATGGCATGTGGGAGCTTCCCAGACCGTGTCCCCTGAATTGGCAGGTGGATTCTTAACCACTGCGCCACCAGGGAAGCCCAAAAATAATTTTTAAATAAATAAAAATAAAAGTTAAAACATGTAAAGTGCTTAAGAAAATGGTATCTGGTACAAAGCACTCAATGTTATTTTTATTAACTCTTTCTGTGACTATCTTTATTGATTCTATCCTTTTCCTTCTCTTCTTTTTGATTGTTCTGTCTCTACCACTCTCCTTCACTTTCCTTACCCCCATCTTCAGCAAACACCAACTTGCTTGATGCTATTTTTGAAAGACAGTGGGGCATCCAGGATACAAGAGTACTGCTTTAAAAGCTCAGCAAACACAGCCTTCCTGCTCTTGAGGGACTGCAGACCAAGACGTTGAGTGTCGCCTTGGCTCTTAACAAAGGCCCCCTCAGCAACACAGACACTTAAACACGGTGAATGTGTTTAATGCTACTGAACTATACACTTAAAGGTTAAAGTGGTCAATTTTGCTTTGTATATTTTACCACAATAAATTTTTTTAAAAGGCTGTCTCATTTGGGAAATTATTATAACTCCCTTTTCACTCAAGAAGCATTGTTTGCCTAGCACTAGAATTGTCAGTAAGAGACAATACAAGTCTCTAAGCAAAGTAGTAAGCACCCTACCAATTAGAAACTACTTACTCTCCAGTGCTATTTTCATAGCAAAAAAGTATCTGAGAAAGTTCTGAAACCTGTAGCAATGCAAAGCAAAAAAATAAGGACTTAACAATACAGGTAATTTAATTATCTCCCCAAAAAAAGTATAAAAACAAGGAAAACAAAATAACATGTAAAACAGGTGTCTCTTGTGAACTTCTTTTAAATTAACAGAAAAAGTAGATGGGGTAAGTGGACAGGGAAAAAAAACCATTATACCACTCACTTTATACTTCTATAATACTAATATAACCTTGTTGATTTTTTTTTTTTTTTGCCGCTCTGTGGCACGTGGGATCTTCCCAGACCGGGGCACGAACCCGTGTCCCCTGCATTGGCAGGCGGACTCTCAACCACTGTGCCACCAGGGAAGCCCCCTTGTTGAAATATTACTACAACTCCATGAAGCAGGTAAAATAGGTAACACTCCCATTTTAGAGATATGAAAACTAAGCTCACAGTTATTAATTCACTTGCTCAAGGTAAGGCCTCAGCTGAGGATGAGCTCGTGTCCTGGGTCTCTCAGTCTGGCCCCCTCTTTCCATTCTACCAAATTCTCATTGGGAATGAATTAAACATTGCTAGAAATCCAAAAAGTAACTTGACCCTCAGCTCACCTGGGTTTCTGCTTGGTGTTTCAGCTCACCTGACAATGCCCATAATTTCAGAGGCTGGTGGCAATAAAACCAAAAGAAGCTCTACACTGAGCAGGTGGTGACAACAACGTAGACAAGAATGAAAGCTGGGGGAAAACTTTTTTCAAAATGCTCATGTAAAAGCTCAGTAATACTTATTTTGTTTTCTAAACACATTTATTGAGGTATAATTGACATAAACTGCACATATTTAGTGTATAATGTGATAAGTTTTAACCTATTAAACACTTGTGAAACCATCACCACATTCAAGATAATGAACATACCTATCACCCCAGAAGTTTCCTCTTGCCCCTTTTTATTCCTCCCTCCTGCCCCTCTGTGGTCCCCATTCCTCACGCCCAAGCAACCACAGACTTTCTATCACTACAGGTTAGTTTGAATTTGCTTGTTTTACCTAAATGAAATGGATTTTTCACTCAGCACAATTATTTCGAGATTCATTTGTTCAGTTACTCCTGTCTGTATCAATAGTTCACTCCTTTAAAAAAACTTTTTTATAGAGCAGTTTTAGCTTTACAGCAGTACTGAGCAGAAGGTACATACAACAACTCCCCCCACCAACCTCACCCACTTTTTTTTTTTTTTGGCCACACCGTGTAGCATGTGGAATCTTAGTTCCCTGATAAAGGATCAAACCCATGCCCCTTGCACTGGGAGCATGGAGTCTTAACCACTGGACCACTGGACCACCAGGGAAGTCTCCTGACCCACTATTACATCCCCCACCAGTGATACATTTGTTACAACTGATGAACCTCCACTGGCACATCATCACCCAGAGTCCATAGCTTACTTTAGGATTCACTCACAGTGTACATCCTAAGAGCATGGACAAATGTATAATGATAATGTATCTACCACTGCAGTACCATGCAGAGTAGTTTCATTGCCCAATATATCCTCTATGTTCCAAGTTCATTCCTTTTGATTGCTGAGTAATATTCCCTTGTAGGGATATATAATTTGTTTTTACATTCACTTGTTGGACATTTGGGTTGTTTCCAGTACTTGCTTGTTATACATTAAACTGCTATAAACATTGTTTTTCTGTTTTATATTTTTCTGATTTGTTTGGTATGTATCATATGCTTCTTTCTGGTTACTTTGGGTTTAATTTGCTCTTTTTTTCTAGTATCTTAAAACAAGCTAAAGTCATTGACTACAGACCTTTCTTCTTTTCTACTGTAAGTATTTAGTGCTATAAACTCCCCAAGGATGCTTTAGGGGCACACATGTTTATTTTCATTCAGTTCCAACTATTGTCTAATTTCCCCTCTGATTTCTTCCTTGACTGGTGGCTTATTCAAAAGTGTGTTATTCAGTACTCAAATGTTTGGGGATTTTTCCAGACATCTTTCTATTATTGATTTCTAATTTAAATCTTTGTGGTCAGAAAACAGACTTTGCATGACATAAATTCTCTTAAATTATTGAGACTTGTTTTATGGCCTAGAATGTGGTCTATCTGGTAAATGTTCCATGTGTATTTGAGGAGAATGTGTACCTGTTATTGTTGGGGGAACTCTCAACCAAGTTAAACTGGTGAACAATGCTGGCCAAGCATACTATATCCTTACTGATTTTCTGCCTCCTGCTTCTATCAGTTATTGAAATCTCTGATTATAATTGTGGATGTGTCTATTTTCCTTGCAGTTCTATTTCTGCTTCATGTATTCTGAAGCCCTGTCAATTATGCATTTAAATGTTTAGGACTGTTATGTACCCTTGATTATTTTATCCCTTTGTCATTATGAAATGGTTTTCTTTATCTCTGGTGATATTCTTTGTTCTGAAGTCTACTTCATCTGATATTAATATAGACACCCCAGCTACCTTCTAACTAGTGTTACCATGGTAGGTATATATTTTCATTCATATAATTTTAAACTTTTTGTTTTATATTTAAAATGCCTTTCTTTGGTAGGCATCACATAGTTGGATATTGCTTTTTTTTATCCAATCTGAATAATCTCTGCCTTATAATTGGGTGTTTAGACCATCTTGCTTTTTGTTTTCTATTTGTTCCGTCTATCTTTGTTCCCCTTTTCCTCTTTTTCTGCCTTCCTTTTTTTTTTTTTTTTTTTTTTTTTTTTGGTGGTATGCGGGCCTCTCACTGTTGTGGTCTCCCATTGCGGAGCACAGGTTCCGGACGCACAGGCTCAGCGGCCATGGCTCACGGGCCTAGCCGCTCTGCAGCATGTGGGATCTTCCCAGACTGAGGCATGAACCCATGTCCCCTGCATTGGCAGGCGAACTCTCAGCCACTGTGCCACCAGGGAAGCCCTCTGCCTTCCTTTGAATTAACCAAGCATTTTTTAATGATTTCATTTTATTTCCTTTGTTGGGTTCCTTTGTTACTTTAGTGACTGCCTTAAGGTTTACAGTATCCATCTTTATCATACTGACATCCAAGTGAGATTATACCATTTCACATAAAACATAAAGATCTTATAATAGTTTACTTCCATTTCTTCTCTCCTGGCCTATATCCATTTGTTGTCATGAATTTTACTTTACAGATGTTATAAACTTCACAAAGCATTGTTACTACTTTTATGTAAGCAATTTTAATATAAAGATATTTAAATAATAAAAAATATAGCTTACATATTTTCTCACATAATCATTTCCAGTGTGCTTCATTCATTTGTGTAGATTCAGGTTTTCATCTGGTATATTTTTTCTTCTGCCTGAAGGACATCCTTTAATGTTTCTTACAGTGTGGGTCTGCTGGTGATTAATTCTTTCAGCTTTCACACGTCTGAAAACGTCTTTGTTTTTGGAAGATGTGTTCACCTGGTAAAGAATTCTAGGTGAAGTGTGGCCAAGATGGTGTAGCAGGAAAACCCTGAGCTCACCTTTTCCCACAGGCACACCAAAATTACAACTATTTACAGAACAACTGTCTATGAGAAGAACATGAAGACTACCAGAAAAGACTTTCCAGAATTAACGGTATGAAGAAGGAACCACAATGAGACAGGTAGGAGAGGCGGACCCACACCCCAAGTAGGCAACACACTGACAGAAGGATAATCACAATTGCACATGTTTCCCCCAAGGAGTGAGGGGTCTGAGCCCCACATCAGGCACTCCAGTCCAGGGGTCCTGCACCGGGAAGATCAGCCCCCAGAACATCTCGCTTTGAAGGCTAGTGGGGCTTCTATACAGGACAGCTAGAGAGCTACAGGAAACAGAGAGTGTGCTGTTAAAGGGTGCACACAAAATCTCACATGCTCCAAGTCCCAGCATAGAGACAATAATTTGAAAGTAGCCTGGGTCACACCAACTTACTAATCTTGGAGAGCATCCTGAAGAGGCAGGAGGCAACTGGGACTCCCCTTGGGGACACAGATACTGGTGGCAAACATTTTGGGGAGCTCATTCTACCACAAGAACAGTGGCACTGGCAAGCACCATTTTGGAGTCTTCTCTCTAGCCTAATAGGGTCAGGGGCTTATCTGCCCACTAGCAGGCTGGCAACAACCCCAGGACACCCCAGGACATGCAGCTAGATGTACCAGGACTCAGCCCCAACAATCAATGAGCCAACAGCCACCGTACAAGGCAGGACCTGGTCGTCAACCTGGTCCGGGTCCAAGCCCACCTCCCAGCATGCCCACAGTAGTAGACCCTGCCACAACAGAAGGGCCCATGCAGCCAACATAGAGGGCACCCCTAGAGCATATAGCTCTGGTGGCCAGAGGGGAGTAGACTGCTAAGCCACACAGGACATCTCCTACATAAGGCCACTTTTCCAAGATCAGGAGATGTAACCAACCTACCAAATACAGGGAAATAAACACAGAGAATTAGACAAAATGAAACAACAAAGGAATCTGTTTCAAATAAAGGAACAAGACAAAACTCTAGAAGAAGAACTGAGCAAGATGGAGATAAGCAAACTACCCAACAAAGAGTTCAAGGTAATATTCATAAAGATGCTTAAAGAACTTGGGGGAAGAACAGATGAACGCAGTGAGAATTTCAACAAGTTAGAAAATATAAAGAAGAATCAAACAGAGCTGACGAACATAATAACTGAAATAAAACTACACTGGAAGGAATGAACAGTGAATGAGAATGAATCAGCAAACTGGAAGACAGAGTAGTGGAACCATCCAGCCTGAACAGAAAAAAGAATTTTTAAAAATGAACATAGTTTAATAATAGACATCTAGGACCACATCAAGCATACTAACATTCACATTATAGGTGTCCCAGAAGGAGAAGAGAGAAAGAGGCAGAGAACTTATTCAAACAAATAATAGCTGAAAACTTCCCTAACTTGGAAAAGGAAACAGACATCCAAGTCCTGGAAGCACTAAGTCCCAAACAAGGTGAATCCAAAGAGATCTACACCAAGACAAATTAATTAAAGTGGCAAAATTAAAGATAAAGAATCTTAAAAGTAGCAAGAAAAAAGCAATTAGTTATGTGCAGGGGAACTCCCTAAGACTATCAGCTGACTTTTCAGCAGAAACTTCGCAGGCCAGAAGGAAGTGGCATGATATAGTCAAAGTAATGAAAGGAAAAAAATCTATATAGTAAGTCCCCTACATACAAACGAGTTCCATTGGAGGAGTCCACTCGTTAAGTCCAATTTGTTCGTAAGTCCAACAAAGTTAGCCTAGGTACCCAAACACAATTGGCTATATAGTACTGTACTGTAATAGGTTTATAATAATTTTCACACAAGTAATACATAAAAAACAAACACAAAAAATTAAGAAAACTCTTTTAATCTTACACTACGGTACCTGGAAAAGTCCAGCTACATCATCACTGCTTTTACACTTGCTTCCAGATATCCTGGGCTTGAAATAAAGACACTGTACTACTGCACTCTATACACTACTGTAAAGTACACAAAAGGACAACCACTTGTAGAGGATGCACGCACATGACAATGTATGCCAGACACATGAACTAACTTACATGACTGGACATGTGAGCACGTTTCCATTTTTGAAAGTTTGCAACTTGAAGGTTCATATATAGGGGACTTACTGTAACCAAAAATACTCTACCCAACAGGGCTATGATTCATATTTGAAGAAGAAATAAAAAGTTCTACATATAAGCAATAACTAAAAGAATTCAGCACCACTGCATTGGCATTATGAGAAATGTTAAAGGGACTTCTCTAAGCAGGATTTTTTTTAAAAAAAGGAAAAAAACCACATAACTAGAAATACGAAAATTATGAAAGGAAAAGATCTCATTGGTAAAGGCAAATATACAGTAAATGTAGTGCATCAACCACTTATAAAGCTAGTAGGAAGGGTAAAAGACAAAAGTGGTAAAATCATCTGTATCCACGATAAGTAGTTAAGGGATACACAAAACAAAAAGATGTAAAACATGATGTCAAAAAAATTAAACATGGCGGGAGAATAAAAATGTAGGGTTGTTAGACTGAATTTCAACTTAAAAGACCATTAACTTAAAATAATAACACAAGTTACTACTAACATATATTACATATGTGTGTCTGTAATTGTTATATATGAACATCATGGTAACCACAAACCAAAATCTTACAACTCTCTCTCTCACACACACACACACACAAAGAGAAAGCAACCCAAATATAACACTAAAGATATCATCAAATCACAAAAGAGCAAAAGAAGAAGAAACAAATGAGAACTATAAAAACAATCAGAAAACATTTAACAAAATGGAAATAAGTAGGGACTTCCCTGGTGGCACAGTGGTTAAGAATCCGCCTGCCAATGCAGGGGACGTGGGTTCGAGCCTGGTCCGGGATGATCCCACATGCCGTGGAGCAACTAAGCCCGTGCGCCACAACTACAGAGCCTGCATGCCATGACTACTGCAACCTGCGTGCCTAGAGCCCGTGCTCCACAACAAGAGGCCACCACAGTGAGAAGCCCGCACAACGCAACAAAGAGTAGCCCCTGCTTGCCACCACTAGAGAAAGCCTGTGCGCAGCAATGAGGACCCAACGCAACCAATAATAAATAAATAAATTTATTTTAACAAATGGTGATGGGCTTCCCTGGTGGTGCAGTGGTTGAGAATCCGCCTGCCGATGCAGGGGACACGGGTTCGTACCCCGGTCCGGGAAGATCCCACATGCCGCGGAGCTGCTGGGCCCGTGAGCCATGGCCGCTGAGCCTGCACGTCCCGAGCCTGCGCTCCGCAACGGGAGAGGCCACAACAGTGAGAGGCCCGTGTACAGCAAAAAAAAAAAAAAAAAAAAAAAATGGTGATAAGTACATACCTATCAATAATTACTTTAAAAGTAAATGGACTAAATGCTCCAATCAAAAGGCACAGAACGGCTGAACAGACCAAAAAAAAAAAAAAATTGACCGATCTACATGCTGACTACAAGAGACTCGTTTCAGATCTAAAAACAGAGACTGAAAGTGAGGTAATGGAAAACGGTATTCCATGCAAATGGAAACAAAAAGAGAGAAGGGGCAGCAATACGTATATCAGACAAAATAGATTTTTGAACAGACTGTAACAAGAGACAAAGAAGGACATTAAATAATGATCAAGGGATCAATCCAATAGGAAGATATAACAAATGTAAACATATATGCACCCAACATAGGAGTAACTAAATACATAAAGCAAATATTAACAAATATGAAGGGAAAAACTGACAGTAACACAATAATAGTAGGGGACTTTAACACCCCACTTACATCAATGGACAGATCATCCAAAGAGAAAATCAATAAGGAAGCACTGGCCTTAAGTGACACATTAGACCAGATGAACTTAACAGATATATCAAGTCTCAATAAAGTTAAGATGGAAAGCATAGCAAGCATCCTTTCCAACCACAGTGGTATGAGAGTAGAAATCTACTACATGGAAAAAACTGCAAAAAACACAAACACACATGTGCAGGCTAAACAATATGCTTCTCAACAAACAATGGGTCACTGAAGAAATCAAAGAGGAAATTTAAAAATACCTGAAGACAAATGAAAATGGAAATACAATGATCCAAAACCTATGGCACACAGCAAGAGCAATTCTAAGAAAGAAGTTTATAGTAATACAAGCCTACCTCAGGAAACAAGAAAAATCTAAATAAACTATCTAACTTTACATCTAAAGGAACTAGAAATAGAAGAACAAACAAAACTCAAAGTTAGCAGAAGGAAAGAAAAATAAAGATGTGAGCAGAAATAAATGGAGACTTAAAACAACAGCAGAAAAGATCAATGAAACTAAGAGCTGGTTCTTTGAAAAGATAAACAAAATTGACAAACCTTTAGCCAGACTCATCAATAAAAAAAAGAGTGGGACCAAATCAATAAAATCAGAAATGAAAGAGACGTTATAAATGACACCACAGAAATACAAAGGATCATAAAAGATTACTACAATTAAACACCAATAAAATGGACAACCCAGAATAAATGGATAAATTCCTAAAAACACACAATCTCCTAAAACTGAATGAGAAAAAAACAGAAGATATGAACAGAATGATTACCAGTCATGAAACTGAATCAGCAAAATAAACAAAAACAAAAAAAAACAAGCTCCCAACAAACAAAAGTCCAGGATCAGATGGATTTATAGATGAATTCTACCAAACATTTAAAGAAGAATTGATATCTATCTTTCTCTACCGCAAAAAAGGAAGAGTTAAGAGTGCTTCCAAACTCATTCGACAAGGCCAGCATCACCTTGGTACCAAAACCAGATGAGGATACCACAAAATAAGGAAAACAGAGGCCAATATCCCTGATGAACACTGATGTAAAAATCTTCAATAAAATATTAGCAAAATGAATTCAACAATACATCAAAAAGATCATACACCATAATCAAGTGGGATTTATCCCATGGATGCAGGGTGTTTCAATATCCAGAAATCAATGTGATACACCACATAACAAATTGAAAAATAAAAATCATATGATCATCTTAATAGATGCAGAAAAAGCTTTTGACAAAATCCAATACCCATTTATGATAAAAACTTTCACCCAAGTTGGTATAGGGGGAACATACCTCAACATAACAAAGGCCATCTATGGTAAACCTATGCCAACATCACACAAAAAGGTGACAAGTGGAAAGCATTTCCCCTAAGATCAGGAACAAGACAAGGATGCCCACTCACCATTTTTATTCAAGATAGTATTGGAAGTCCTAGACACAGCAATCAGACAAGAAAAATGAAAAGAATCCAAGTTGGAAAGGAAGAAGTAAAACTGTCACTGTTTGCATATGACATGACATTATATATTAAAAAATCCTAAAGACACCACCAAGAAACTATCAGAACTCACCAATGAATTCAGTAAAGCTGCAGGATGCAAAATAAACATACAAAATCTGTTGCATTTCTATACACTAATAATGAACTATCAGACAGAGAAATTAAGAAAACAATTCTATTTACAATCGCGTCAAAAAGAATAAAAGGGGACACGGGTTCGTACCCCGGTCCGGGAAGATCCCACATGCCGCGGAGCTGCTGGGCCCGTGAGCCATGGCCGCTGAGCCTGCACGTCCCGAGCCTGCGCTCCGCAACGGGAGAGGCCACAACAGTGAGAGGCCCGTGTACAGCAAAAAAAAAAAAAAAAAAAAAAAAAAATGGTGATAAGTACATACCTATCAATAATTACTTTAAAAGTAAATGGACTAAATGCTCCAATCAAAAGGCACAGAACGGCTGAACAGACCAAAAAAAAAAAAAAATTGACCGATCTACATGCTGACTACAAGAGACTCGTTTCAGATCTAAAAACAGAGACTGAAAGTGAGGTAATGGAAAACGGTATTCCATGCAAATGGAAACAAAAAGAGAGAAGGGGCAGCAATACGTATATCAGACAAAATAGATTTTTGAACAGACTGTAACAAGAGACAAAGAAGGACATTAAATAATGATCAAGGGATCAATCCAATAGGAAGATATAACAAATGTAAACATATATGCACCCAACATAGGAGTAACTAAATACATAAAGCAAATATTAACAAATATGAAGGGAAAAACTGACAGTAACACAATAATAGTAGGGGACTTTAACACCCCACTTACATCAATGGACAGATCATCCAAAGAGAAAATCAATAAGGAAGCACTGGCCTTAAGTGACACATTAGACCAGATGAACTTAACAGATATATCAAGTCTCAATAAAGTTAAGATGGAAAGCATAGCAAGCATCCTTTCCAACCACAGTGGTATGAGAGTAGAAATCTACTACATGGAAAAAACTGCAAAAAACACAAACACACATGTGCAGGCTAAACAATATGCTTCTCAACAAACAATGGGTCACTGAAGAAATCAAAGAGGAAATTTAAAAATACCTGAAGACAAATGAAAATGGAAATACAATGATCCAAAACCTATGGCACACAGCAAGAGCAATTCTAAGAAAGAAGTTTATAGTAATACAAGCCTACCTCAGGAAACAAGAAAAATCTAAATAAACTATCTAACTTTACATCTAAAGGAACTAGAAATAGAAGAACAAACAAAACTCAAAGTTAGCAGAAGGAAAGAAAAATAAAGATGTGAGCAGAAATAAATGGAGACTTAAAACAACAGCAGAAAAGATCAATGAAACTAAGAGCTGGTTCTTTGAAAAGATAAACAAAATTGACAAACCTTTAGCCAGACTCATCAATAAAAAAAAGAGTGGGACCAAATCAATAAAATCAGAAATGAAAGAGACGTTATAAATGACACCACAGAAATACAAAGGATCATAAAAGATTACTACAATTAAACACCAATAAAATGGACAACCCAGAATAAATGGATAAATTCCTAAAAACACACAATCTCCTAAAACTGAATGAGAAAAAAACAGAAGATATGAACAGAATGATTACCAGTCATGAAACTGAATCAGCAAAATAAACAAAAACAAAAAAAAACAAGCTCCCAACAAACAAAAGTCCAGGATCAGATGGATTTATAGATGAATTCTACCAAACATTTAAAGAAGAATTGATATCTATCTTTCTCTACCGCAAAAAAGGAAGAGTTAAGAGTGCTTCCAAACTCATTCGACAAGGCCAGCATCACCTTGGTACCAAAACCAGATGAGGATACCACAAAATAAGGAAAACAGAGGCCAATATCCCTGATGAACACTGATGTAAAAATCTTCAATAAAATATTAGCAAAATGAATTCAACAATACATCAAAAAGATCATACACCATAATCAAGTGGGATTTATCCCATGGATGCAGGGTGTTTCAATATCCAGAAATCAATGTGATACACCACATAACAAATTGAAAAATAAAAATCATATGATCATCTTAATAGATGCAGAAAAAGCTTTTGACAAAATCCAATACCCATTTATGATAAAAACTTTCACCCAAGTTGGTATAGGGGGAACATACCTCAACATAACAAAGGCCATCTATGGTAAACCTATGCCAACATCACACAAAAAGGTGACAAGTGGAAAGCATTTCCCCTAAGATCAGGAACAAGACAAGGATGCCCACTCACCATTTTTATTCAAGATAGTATTGGAAGTCCTAGACACAGCAATCAGACAAGAAAAATGAAAAGAATCCAAGTTGGAAAGGAAGAAGTAAAACTGTCACTGTTTGCATATGACATGACATTATATATTAAAAAATCCTAAAGACACCACCAAGAAACTATCAGAACTCACCAATGAATTCAGTAAAGCTGCAGGATGCAAAATAATACAAATCTGTTGCATTTCTGTACACTAACAATGAACTATCAGAAAGAGAAATTAAGAAAACAACCCCATTTACAATTGCATCAAAAAGAATAAAATATCCGAGAATAAATCTAACCAAGGAGGGAAAAGATCTGTACCCAGAAAACTATAATACACTGATGAAAGAAACTAAAAAGAAACAAATGGAAAGATATACCATGTTCATGGATTGGAAGAATCCCGAGACAATCCACAGATTCAATGCAATCCCTATCAAAATTCCAAAGGAATTTTTCACAGAACTAGAACAAATAATGCCAAAATTTGTATGGAAACACAAAAGACTCCCAAATAGCCAAAATAATTTTAAAAAAGAACAAAGCTGGAGGTATCATGCTCCATTATTTCCAACTATACTACAAAGCTATAGTAATCAAAACAGTATGACAACACTGTAAATCAACTATACTTCAATTAAAAAAAAAACAACACTGGGACTTCCCTGGTGGTCCAGTGGGTAAGACTCCACACTCCCAATGCAAGGAGCCTGGGTTCAATCCCTAGTCGGGGAAAAAGATCCCACATGCATGCCACAACTAAGAAGCCCGCATTACACAACTAAAGATCCCGCATGCTGCAAGTAAACATGATACAAGAAAGATCTTGCGTGCCACAACTAAGACCCAGTGCAGCCTAAATAAATAAATAAACAAAAACAAAAAAACAGTATGATACTGGCACAAAAACAGACACATGGATCAACAGAACAGAACGGCGAGCCCAGAAATAAACCCACACTTATATGGTCAATTAATCTATGACAAAAGAGGCAAGAATATATGGTGGGAAAAAGAAAGCCTCTTCAATAAATGGTGTTGGGAAAACTGGAGAGCTACATGCAAAGGAAGCAAACCGGACTACTTTCTCACACTATATACAAAAATAAATTCAAAATGGATTAATGACTTAAATGTAAGACCTGAAACCATAAACTCCTAGAAGAAAACACAGGCAGTATGCTCTCTGACATCAGATAGATATAGATATATAGATATATAAATATCTCTTCAGGCAAGGGAAACAAAAGGAAAAATAAACGAGTAGGACTACATCCAACTAAAAAGCTTTTGCACAGTGAAGGAAACTATCAACAAAACAATAAGGCACCCTACTGAATGAGAGAAGATATTTGCAAACAGTGTATTTGATAAGGGGTTAATAGCCAATACGTATAAGAACTCATACAACTAAACATCAAAAAACAAACAGCCCAATTAAAAAATGGGTCAGAGGACCCAAACAGACATTTTTCCAAAGAAGATACACAGATGGCCAACAGACACATGAAAAAATGCTTAGCATCACTAATCATCAAGTAAATGCAAATGAAAACCATGAGATATCACCTCACACCTGTCAGAATGACTATCATCAAAAAAGACAACAAATAACAGATGAATGGATAATGATGTGATACACACACACACACACACACACACACACACACACACACACACACTAGACTATGATTCAGCCATTAAAAAAAATGAAATCTGGGAACTTCCCTGGTAGCACAGTGGTTAAGAATCTGCCCACCAATGCAGGGGATATGGGTTTGAGCCTTGGTCCAGGAAGATCCCACATGCTGCGGAGCAACTAAGCCTGAGCACCACAACTACTGAAGCCCACATGCCTAGAGCCCATGCTCCGCAACTAAGAGTAGCCCCTGCTTGCTGCAACTAGAGAAAGCCTGCGTGCAGCAACAAAGACCCAACACAGCCAAAAATAAATAAATTCATTTTTTAAAAAAATGAAATCTGTCATTTGTGACAACATGGAGGGACCTGAAGGTATTATGCTGAGATAGGTCAGACAGAGAAAGACAAATACCACATGATTTGTCTTGTATGTGGAATCTAAAGAACAGAACAAACATAACAAAACAGAAACAGACTGATAGAGAACAAATTGGTGACTACCAGAGGGGAGCGTGTAGGGGGATAAGTGAAATAGGTTAGGGAGATTAAGAAGTACAAACTTCCAGTAAAATAAGTAAGTCACAGGGATGAAATGTACAGCACAGGGAATATAATCAATAATACTATAACTCTGTAGGGTGACAGATGGTAGCGACTTATCATGGTGATCATTTTGTAATGTACAAAAATACTGCATCACTATGTTGTACACCTGAAACTAATAAAGTAAGTCAATTATACTTCATTTATAAGGAAAGAAGGCAGGGAGGAAGGAGAAAAGAGAAAAGAAAAAAGAAAGAGAGAATAAATTCTAGGTGGACAGAGGTTTTTTGGTTTTCTTTTTTTGTTTTTTCAGTGTTTTAAATATGCTGCTCCATGGCCTTCTTACTTTTTTTTTCTCACAAGAAATCTGCTGTCACCCGCATATTTGCTCTTCTGTACATGTCTTTTTTCCTCTGGCTGCTTTTAAGATTTTTCTCTTCATCACTGGTTTTGAGTAATTTGATTATGATGTGCCTTGGTATAGTTTTCTTCCTGTTTTTTGTGCGGGTGATTCACTGAGTTGAGTTTACAGTTTCCATCAAGCTTGGAAAGTTTCTGGCCATTATTCTTTCACCTATTTTTTCTTTCTCTCCTGCTTCTGTGGGAACTCTAATTACCCGTATATTAAGCTGCCTGAAGTTGTTCCACAGTTCAGTGCTACTTTTGAAAATTTTTTTATTCTTTTTTATATGTTTCATGTTGGATAACTGAATCTTTCCTTCTGCAACATCTAATCTGCCATTAATGCCCCTCAGTGTATCTTTCACTTAACACGCTTGTAGTTTGTCATCTTTAGAAACTTGATTTGGGTAATTTTCATATCTTCTATGACTCTACTTAACTTTTTGAACACATGGACTATAGTTGTAATAACTGTTTTAATGTCCTTTGCTGACTGTAACATCTGTGTCAGTTCTGGATTGGTTTTGATTGCTTATTCTCATTACAGGTTACATTTTCCTGTCTCCTTGCACTGTGCTCCCCAACTGTAATTCATACATTTAGATACTAACCCCAAGTGCTAAGAATGTGACTGCATTTGGAGATAGAGTCTTCAAGAGGTTAAATTAAATTAAAATTCGGTCATTAGTGGGGACTTCCCTGGTGGTCAAGTGGGTAAGACACCGCGTTCCCAATGCAGGGGGCCTGGGTTCGATCCCTGGTCAGGAAACTAGATCCTGCATGCATACCACAACTAAGAGTTAACATGCCGCAACTAAGAGTCTGCATGCTGCAACTAAGACCCAGTGCAGCCTAAATAAATAAATGTTAAAAAGAAAAATTGGTCATTATGGTAGGCTCTAATCCAATAAGACTGGTGTCCTTATAAGAAGAAACTTGGACAGACATGCAGAGGAAAGACCATGTAAGACACAGGGAGAACATGGCCATCTACAAGCCAAGGAGAGAGGTCCCAGAAGAAACCAATGCTGCCAACACACTGATCTCAGACTTCTAGAGTCCAGAATTGTGAAAAAATAAATTTCTCTCGTTTCAGCCACCCAGTATGTAGTACTTTGTTATGGCTGCCCAAGCAAACTGACACATCTGGTAATATTTGATTAGATACGAGACACTGTGAATTTTACTTTGTTGGGTGCTGGATGTTTTTATATTCCTATAAATATTGAATCTTGTTTCAGGATGCAGTGAATTGGAAACAGTTTGATTCTTCTGGGTTTTGTTTTTATGATTTGTTAGGTGGGTCCAGAGCAATACTCTGTCTATGGCTAATTATTTCCCATTACTGAAGCATGACATTCCTGAGTGTTCTACCCAATGTTCAGTGAATTATGGTCTTGTTAGAGGGAACTGGAACTGTTTCATCTAAACCTTTCGGGAAGTTCTCTCCCCAGCCTCAGATAGTTTCCTCACACACGTGTGCTGAGCAGCACTGTGTTGAATACTCAAGGTGTAGAGATCTCCAGATTCTCCTCTGCAGATCTCCAGAGTTCTTTCTGTACCGATGTCTCTCCCTGGTCCTCTGTCCTATAAACTGTAGGCATGTTGGTGTCCCCAGACTCTCAGCACCTTATCCACAGCTCAGGAAGTCCACCAGGCTCCACATCAATTTCCTTGTCCCTGTGATACAGTGGGGAAACCCTCACACGGCAGTAAGCTGGAGTTGTTGTAGGGCTCACTTTGTTTGCCACCTCTCAGAGACTACTGTCTCTCGTTGCCAGCAGTCAGTGTTTTGAAACCTTGTTTCATGCATTTTGTCTGGATTTTGTTGTTGTTTTAGTTATTTCAGGGTAAATTCAGTCCCTGTTACTCTATCTTCAGTGGCCAGAAGTGGAAGAACTGTATTCCTATTAAAAAGTATCTATATTTAGTTTTCACCAATTCCTCTATTACTGTAACCATCAAAATTATTAAGGAAGAGTTTTTGGCTTTATTCCATTATATTAATAGATATATTCCAAAATACATCTTATGTTATATATTCCATCATATATATATGTGTACATACATATATATATATTCTATTCTATTATCTCATTATATTTGCTCAGAAGGAACAAAAGAGTAAATCCAAAATTCACTCTCCAAGACTAATAAGTGGACTTCTACCTAGTTTATAGGTGGAAACCTTAAGAACAATCTTCAAACTCTTATTCAAACACAGTATTGGGAGTAATTTCACTGAACAGAATTAAAAGCTTTAAGGCCTTAATAAAATACACAAGTACAATCCCATAAATGTCTTTGTTCCCAGAAAAGAAAACAAAAAGTCATGAGGATGCTGGCAGAGTTTAACAGCTGGATGACCTACTGTGAAAAGGTCTTGTTCTCCTGACAGTGACAAGGATGTTTTATCACTATAGTATAGCTTGTTTTCAAGTGCTTTATACACAATTGTTTTACCTCCTGTTAAAAAACAAAATTCATCTGAGCAAACCTTAAAGATCTTATTGGCTTTATTCAACAATTCACGAATTGGGCAGCATCTCATGTAGCAAACAGAAAGGAACTCCAAGGAGCTGTACAAAATGAAAGACTTTCACAAGGAGAAGAGAGCAGGAACAAGGAAGTTTTATGAGACAAAAGAAGCGGGTTATTTATTCCACGGTCACTTTCCTTTAGGAGACAACAGGGGTCTATCAGGCAGATGACCACATTAGTGCTGACCAGGCGATTCCTGATTGACTGGTTTAAGAACCCATTTCTAGGAGAGGAGAGTCTGTAATGAAGTTAAGTCTCCGTTTGGTGACGTGGGTTTATTTAGCATAAGCAACTCCATTTTGGGTCTGTTATCTTCCTCTTAAAGCTATCTTGCTTTATTTATTTATTTATTTAATTTGTTTTGGGCTGCACTGGATCTTCATTGCTGCACATGGCCTTTCTCTAGTTGGGGCAAGCGGGGGCTACTCTTCGTTGCAGTGCGCAGGCTTCTCGTTGCGGTGGCTTCTCTTGTTGTGGAGCATGGGCTCTAGGCGCACAGGCTCAGTAATTGTGGCATGTGCGCTCAGTAGTTGTGGCTTGTGAGCTCTAGAGCGCAGGCTCCGTAGTTGTGGCTCACGGGCTTAGTTGCTCCACGCCACGTGGGATCTTCCTAGACCAGGGCTCAAACCCATGTCTCTTGCATTGGCAGGCGGATTGCTAACCACTGCGCCACCAGGGAAGCCCTGTTTTTCTTTATATCACTTTACCACCTCTTGAAATTTACTGTGTATTTACGTGTACCTTTTTTGCTTTCTTTCTCCTTCACGAGGAGAATGTGAGCTCCACAAGGGTTGGGACCTGTCTGACTCTGTGTAACGTTTTATCCACAGCCTCCAGCACACAATACATCTTCAACAAGTATTTGTTAGATGAATAAAAGAATAAACATGCAAGCAATCTTCTCAATATATGTCACACTGTTAACAGTAATTATCCCCTGGATAATTCCACTTTCTCAATTATATTCTCTGTTTTAAAGTTGTATTAAGAAATCTTTTTTTTACTTTGTAATCAGGAAAAAAACAAAATGAGAAAGGAACAGAGGGAAAGAGACAGTATCTCTCAAGGGCTGCCTTTCACCGTGGCAGTTGCCATCCCTTGTGGTGGCCTCATACCTGGAGATCCCTGCCTTGGTCCCTGCAGAATCTCCCTTGTGCTTTCTCTTGAGGCCCTGGGGCTGTACTGGCAGGCTCCCAGCTGGCCTCCACTGGTGTAACAGTCCCTTCCTTCTGGAACCCAAAGCCAAGTATCCGATGTCCTAGAATGGCAGTCTTATTTTCCTTCCCGTAGGTTCTGCCATGACATGCCTTGTCAAGGTGTGCTGTGTCCCTAAACTGTGAACATTTCTTTTCTTTTATCTACAGAAAGCTGGTACACCAGAGATGCACTGACAGGATGAGTTATATCCTGTCATTGAAGTGGAAGCCTAACAGATGAGATACTGTGAAGATAAATCAGCACAAAAAATGTCAGAGCAACAAAGGATGAATGTGAGATCAGACTAATCATCTCCAGCCATCCTTGCATTTTGTCTCTTCCATAGACATCATACAAATGTTTGAAGAAACTAACACACCATTGTAAAGCAATTATACTCCAATAAAAACATTTTAAAAAATGTTTGAGCATAAGAGCAGACGGCTGCCACACAAAAAAACTGATAGACAGTTTTTGAGGATAGATACTGCCATCTTTCATCTTTCCCAGTGCCTAGCTTGATATCAAACAAACAATAGAAGCAAGTTAACTGTTTGTTGAATACAATAACCTATGAGCACCCAACACTGACACGGCCACTTTCAGGTAGGAACCACATGATGTTCCAGGCCTAGGAATGGCACAAGTCAAACATGAAACGGTAAAGAGTCTGTGTTGTACACATTATTAGGAGAAAGAAACAGTTGAAAGTTAAAAGGCATATATCTCTTTTAGGACCCTGAACTACGGCATCCAAATGACCTGTTTCAACACTAAACATTCTTCCCTTCCCATTACGAATAGTTCAGTCAATATATCTAAACCTTGGGACTTCCCTGGTGACACAGTGGTAAAGAATCCGCCTGCCAATGCAGAGGACACGGGTTCAAGCCCTGGTCCTGGAAGATCCCACATGCCGCGGAGCAACTAAGCCCGTGCGCCACAACTACTGAGCCTGTGCTCTAGAGCCCGCAAGCCACAACTACTGAGCTC